>NW_007579586.1:0-80266 GCF_000690725.1 Stegastes partitus | reverse complement strand
ATGAATGTATTCTCTTTGAAGTTGTCATATCTGTCTTTTATTTGCCCTGGAGATGAATACTTTTGAGATTTGTACCGACTCCCCAGTACATTTAATGTGAATGGAAGTTAGATTTTGACACTCCCAGCATTTCAACGATTTGAAAATGTATGTCCTTGATTACCAGAAATCACCAGGTAAGAAAACACCAGCTAATGGTTGTAAGGAGTTACTTCCATATTTTGCTCTTTTCTATCTTACATACTCCTACGTAGTTTTACCGAAACATTTTCACCACATATTTAACCACAGCGACAAGAGATTAGAGCCTGAGATTACCACTAATATTACTGTTGATCGCAAGATATTAACAGCTCATTTCCTTGCTAAATACTTTTTCATATATTTGTTCCAAGCTATTATTCCTGAAGAGCATAGGTGTCAAACTTAGCCAAATCTGGCCCGCAGTGTAATTATATTTGGCCCCGAGATAATATCAAATGTCTGTTGGAGCTGGTCCGCCGGCATATAGTGCATGCACAGCTAATACTACACATGCCAGACTGCTCTGCTCGTGCGTTGGCACCCCAATGAAGACCTGCAAGCGTCCCCTCCCACATCTGTTGACGTTCATGAGCAAAATTAGGAAAATTTAGGAAAATTTAAGCCGCCCCTCATAAAAAATGGCCAAACAAAAGATGGAAAACAGGAGGTTTCAAGACAGGTGGGAGGCAGGTTATCTGTTCGCGAATTTGCAAACTTTTCCGTTTTTCTCTTTATCATTAAATGCATCTTTTTTATTTTTTATTTTGGGTGTTTTGTTGTTGGCCTGTGAGAAAAGGTTTCTGTTGAAAATGAACTCAAAAGGTTACAGATAGAGAGGCATAAACATGTTACTATTTTATTTATTTAAACCAAAATATGGAACAAATGCCACTGATTTATCTTTTATTTGAAATTTGATTTCTCATGTGTTTATAATATAAAGCTTTGCTTGTTCCAGATTAAATGTTAAAGCAAACTTCAAGTTAGTTTCCATAAAGAGCTTATCAATATATATCTGGAGGGAAAAGAAAACATGCGCAAGTGTAGTCAAGTTTTTAAAAAATAAATATTGAGTCTGGGCCGCGACTTAGTCCCAGTTTTTTATTTTGGCCCACTGTGTATTTGAGTTTGACACCCATGCTGTAGAGAATGTGATGTCATGCCATGTCCTAAGTAGGGCCGCAACTAATGATTAGTTCCATTGTTGCTTAATCTGTCGATTATTTTCTAAATTAATTAATTAGTTGGTTGATCTATAAGATATCAGAAAATGTGCCGATTAGATTTCACCAAAACTCACATGTCTAGTTTTGTCCACGACCCAAACATATGAAGTTTGCAGTCTCAGAGAAGGAAAGAAACCAAAAAACATTTTGATTTACGAAGCTGCAATTAGAGAATTTTTATTTTATAGATTATGAAACTAGTGGATGATTAATTTAAAAGTTGGCAACTAATCAATTAATTGTTGCCTCTCTAGTTGGAAGGACGGCGCTCTGTTCCATTTTTTGGAGTGCGTACACTTAATGTGAGTTTAAAGTTACAAATCCTGTGTAGCACACTTACGCCGAATGTTTTTAAAAGTTTGGTGTTTAGTTTGGTTCCATAATTGGGCCAAAAAGAGGAGCGCCGCCTTGCGAGTGTGACTGTGCTCTTGCGTTTTATTGACTTGTGAATTGGCAGATAGTGCAGTGATCTGCCAATTCACTGCAGAATTTTAGAAAAGACTTTCTCAAGCTTCTAGCGATTTCTACATTTTAAAAGATTTATTTATTTTGGGACTGAAAGAAGTTTATAAAGTTTGGCTGTGTGAGTGGAGGCAGTTTGTCAGGGTCTATAATCCAGTCTTAAGCTGCCAAATCATACAGATTAATGTGGTTTATTGTGATAGTTTGTTCAAATGCTGTTAGCTTGGCTTTGTGGTTCCTGCCAGGAGGATCCATTTTTTCCCCCCTCTTTTCCTTCTCCATCCAATTTGACCATTTTAACTTCCATTTTAGCCAAAGAAAACGAAAAGTAAACAAGTAACCACTGTAGCACGCACAATTATTTGAATGTGTCCTTCACAAGATGGCATCCCATTCATTACGTGGCTACTGTCACATTCTCTACATTACTTTGTTGTTAAACTGATTATTCCGATTGCTAAATGAGGTTTCTTCAGTGCTATGAATGTGTAGAAGGGATGTCTTGAAGTCTGTTTGGCCAATATGTGCAGAGGTGTGCTTGGCAACACGGATATAAATCCTTTTTAGTCATGCAGAGTTTTGCAACATCCATAAGAAGCGGAATTTGTCATGATTCATGCTGTTTAGGCATCGCTTCTGCGTCAAAGAGAGACCTTCACTATCTGCTTCCTCCAGCAACAGCGGTCTAGTCATCAAAGAGGCAGAAAGTGGTCTGTCAGTAATTACAGGGCAGTCTCTGGACCAGTGATTTTTAACACTGTGTTCAACAGCGAGGACGGATTTACATTCATCACTTAGTTAACATTTAAAACGTTTCTATTCAAGCCTCCTGCAGGTTTTTCTGTTCTCAGTTGACCGTTTCTGATCCACAGAGTCATAGTTTCAATATGTTCAAATGTTAGAACGGTGCTATGTTGACATTGTCGATCAACTGTGTACGGCTTTCACCTTGAGGTTTGTTTATTTATTTATTTGCTCTTCGTCCTCGGTTAAATTCTGCAGTTGCCACTACAACGCTTGTCACTCATTTTGATGAGCTGTCTACTTTGAAATGTCATGCAGACCTGGGGTGGAAGTCAAAAGACTGCCACAGGTATTAAAGAAACAGAAGTGGAATGTGGACGTTTCTCAAACTTCAATATTTTTGTTTATTAGATCATCAGTTATGCACAGATTTCTGTTATCTGTCTGCAGCCTGTTGGTCAAAATGCCCAACCTCAAAAATGACTATCAATTATGTCATCAACTAATCTGTAGTTGCAGCACAAATTTCTTTCATCATAAAATATGGTCCTCCAGGCTAATGGGGATCCAGACGGAAACACGCAAGGTTACGGACAGGTGCAGACTGATGATTCAGCTCTTTGATGGCTGTCGAGCTAACTCTGTCTTTGTTGGCGTGTTTCGGCAGGGTGACAAGGTGAACTATGAGCGCTTCAGGACCTGGCTGCTGCAGAACAAGGAGGCCTTCACTCTGTCCAGATGGCTTCTATCTGGAGGAGTGTGTGTCACGCTGACAGATGACAGCGACACGCCGACCTTCTACCAGACCCTGGCTGGTGTCACACACTGTAAGTCCCCCAACAAACCCGCTCTGACTCAGTGTGTTTGCATATATTGCACGTCCACATATTCACACGTTCACATAAATCCCCCTATGAGCATAATGTCGGTGCTTATTCATTATGTTGTGTAATTTGTTTATCGTGTACTACAATTTCCTTAACAATAACCAGTCTTTAAATAATAATCTTTAAATAATGCCTCAGCGCTGATAGATCTGTATCATATCTGTGCTTTAATGGCTCATGTGTATTTCTTCTGCACTAATTCCATCCATGCAGTGGAGTCATGTTAGCGTCGCCATTCGCTAATTAATTTGGCTCGCTTCTGCATAGCGGGTTTTTCATCAGTGTTTAGCTCCAGTCAACAAAATTTAAAAATGTATACAGATGTTCCATATTACAGCCGAATAGAAACGGTTTGAGTGAGACAAGTGGAGGAAAAGTTGGATTTTACAAAAAGTAGCTTTGCAATGGTAGAAAAACTGCATAATAGAAACCGACTGTAGTTAGCTGATTAATTATTTTTACATAAAAATAATCAATCTATGAAGAAAATGGAGACGGTGGCCTTTTCTTTTCGACACTTTTTCTTTTCTTTTCCTTTTTTTACGTAAACAAAATCTATTTCACAACGATGAAGCAACCAAACTCCATGCAAAAAAAGAAGAAATAATAATAAAAATAAAATAATATAAACAATAAAACAAAATTACAAAATCATAAAAATAATAAGTGGTCGTGGGGGGCACCATTTATGCCACCGTTGCTCCGGGGTCCCTGCTGCCATTGTAAGATAATACGTCCGTTTTTCCATCGAGTAAATCTCCTGAACAATATCTGGCCACTGTCCTGGGCTTGGAGGATCACTTTTTAGCCATTTTCGTGTTATGGCCTTTTTACATGCTGAGGTCAATATTTTGAAAAGATGCACGTCCTTCTTTTGAATGGTTCTGCCTGGAATCAAACCCAGGTACATAATCCAGGCATCCCTGGGTATCCTGTAGGAAAAGATTTCTTCTAGAATCTCAACAACTCTGTTCGAGAACTCCTGCGATGGTGGCCTTTTTTAACTGCTGAAGTGGCTTTTGTATATATATATTTAAAAATAAATAAATAAACACTGAAAAACAACTATTCATAACAACCGCAAATGTGCAGTCTGAAAAAAATAAATGTTAAGACTGCAAGTTAACTCAAAGAGTTTGCATTAAAAGCCACCAGCATTAACAGCAAATCAAGAATAGAACGGATCAAACCAATAAAAACTGTTTTTTTTTTTAGTGTGAGCTTGTTGCAAATGAAATCCCATTTCTGTCTGATTTACACAAGCTCATGTTCTGATTCGACTCACTTCTAGTCAAACATTATTTCAATCTGCAGTCAACAAAACTCAACAACTTAAGCAGACGTTTTATTTTACAACCTACCAGAAAAGTATTGAGTCACCTGAAGGCATTCAGTGTAAAACAAATGCAAGAAAAGTTGTGTTTCATTCAAAGAAAGTGGCAAAGTAGGACTGACTGTAGTTAATTTGTGAATTATTTAGACATTTATTTTGAGAGATTTGGTCACTCGCAACATTTTTGGTCCTGAATTCTGTGCAGTGACTGGAAGACAAAATGTAGTTTCAGGGATCTGCAGATTAGCTGCAGATCAAGCGTGTGCTTCGTTCTGCCATATCTCTGTGATGTGAAGCAGATAGTCCCCCGGTTACATCTTCCTCCTCCTTCTGGCTCCATTGAAGAGTGCAAATGTCTCAGAATATACCAGAGATGGCTCACAACAGTTGTTAATGCTCGGATGAAGTCATTGAATTTTTTTCTTTATTTATATATTTTTTTTACACCCACTGTTTTTAACCCCCTCAGTGGTTTTTTTTCATTATTCCGTTTTACCTTCAGTACGCCAGAATTCTCTCCTCTGTACCTATTTGGTCTTTGTCGCACTGAGCCCTGCAGCATGCTGACTGCACTAGTGAATGTGACTGTTGATGCTGTAAAATCCATATTTCTTCTTATTTGAAATACTGACAGCCCCCTCTGCCATGGCTGACATTGTGTATCTGAAGTATTTCAGTGGACTGTGTTATTTATGCCTAATATTGACGTTAAACTTGTGAAATGGAAGGACTGGACGCTCTGCAAGTGTTCAGCAAGTTAATTGACCTTGAGATCAGTTGTTTATTTTAAGGTTGTTTCTTTGACCTCATAAAATCAATTTAAGGGATTTTCTTCAGTTTCAGCTCTATCTATCGACCTCTTTGTTAGGAGAAATACTGAATCTGATGTCGGTACCAGTGAGCGAGTTGGCAGAGCTGTCTTTTGTAAACACATAAACGACTGTCGACTTGGGTTTTATAATTCCAAACAGGGCAGAAAATGACCATGAAATTACTGCAGTGGGGAAACTGTTGGAGATAATGATGTAAATATTACACCTGTGGACCCAGGGTGCGGCTGTTAGACTGTTTCCACAACCTGTTTAAAGCTGATCTGTCCTTTCATGGAGTTCATTAGTGCTCCACTGAACAGTATACTGATACTGAAAAAGTACTGTAGTACAATTAGGATTTGTAGATCATCCACACCTTTTTTTTCTGCAGTATGTCACAGACCTTCTTATGTGCCTCATCATAGTCATAGTCTGTCCATCCTTCTATTCACTATCACTGCCTTATCCCATAAAGGGTCACAGGGGGCCGGAATCTATCCCAGCTGACACTGGATGATGGCAGGGTTCACCCTGGACAGGTCGCCAGTGCACCCAGGGCCACACAAAGAGAGAGACAAACATTCATGCCCACACTCACACCTACAGACAATTTAGAATCACCAATTAACCTCAGCATGTCTTTTGGACTGTGGGAGGAAGTCGGACCACCTGCGAAACGCCCACGCAGGCACAGGGAGAACGTCTCAGCTGAACAGCAGCTTTAAAGCCGGAGGCAACAACGCAACCACTGCTGCACTGTGTCACCTAGTTACAGTCCAGTAAAGGCAAAATGCTCAGACATAGTGCACATGGCACTACATTATCTTTTCTGAAATCTGTACAGCTCCCGCTGCCTGCCAGTTGATTGAAGTTCCTTTCCTGTGAAATGAACAGTGTGTATTTATTGTGATGTACTGAAAAATGTTCAAAAATGAATAGCTCACCAAAAAGTAATTGTTATCATACAAATGCTAACCTTTACAGTAAAATAAGTAGGTCAGTAACTAGTAGTGAGTAGCCTGTTTGTTCTGATACTAACTGAAACGTGTTCATGTCAAGTGCTCAGTGTTGGAACTGAACATCTGTGCAAATCTGTAATCTTTCCAATTGACAGGTTTTCTAGTATCTTGATAGTTCTTGTACTGCTGCTTGTAGTTAAGCATTTACCATTTTAGACTTTTGTTAAACTAATAAACTTAGGGGTCAACCTGTATGTTTTTTTTAAGGGCCAGTGCCAATTATTATTGATAAGGAGGCCAATAACCCATACGAGGAACTGCTATACATTTGCAATTAAAATAAAAATTATTGTGTCAAAAATGTTAATATACACAGACACGAACCCAACAATACTACAATAATTTAAAAAAATAAGGGCACAGATATTCAGAAAAATGCTCAATAATGAATCCAAATATAGGCCAGTCTGATAATGAGTCAAACTTTCAAAAAATCTGTGTGTATATATACACTGAAAGATGTTGAGAAAGTAGTTGAGGGTAAATTAGTCCATCGGTACTAGTACAGATCTTATTTAGCAAATGAGCTTTCTAACATCCATCAGCTGACTCATTCAGCACAACAGGTCGACAACTTAGCCTTCAGTGTCGCACCAGTCCCTGACCTCACATCACCGTACATCGATGAGTTGCACACAGGTTGCAAATGCAGCATAAGAACACACAGTTCATCAGATCATTCGTAAGTTTCAGGCAGATTTCCTGAGCTGATCTGTCTGAATTTGTATTGAGAAAGCAATGTTTAGTCTTCGTACATACAAAAGGCCAGGTGTAGTGATGGTAAAAGTAAAAAAAATATTTCAAACAATGGCTAGCCCCAGCAATGGCACATAAACCATCTGTCTCCAGGATTTTTTTTCACTGTTTTAGTTCATTTGGTAACTGTCTCTTGCACAGTTTTCCTCTGTTTGCGTAGCTTTGGTGTTTCCAGCATTTTTTTCATTTAGAAATTCTTAGATTTTTCAGTCCCACACATATTTGAAAGACAGTACATGGAAAATAAAAAAAAAAAAAAACATATAGTGAATTTGTTTTTTAAAAAAAATTTTTTTTAAAGTTGCCGGCCAAGTAAATTTAGCCGAGCTTTATTTTGCCAATTAAGGTCAGAGTGCTGGAAAGAACCTGACTTGTTCAAAGAACCTGGACGTTGCCTTTAATCTCCCTGCTCCCAGCTTATCCTCTTAACTTTGTGTCTCTTTATGTATGTGTGTGTGTGTGTGTGCTGGAGAGAGAGAGAGTGACTGACATGGTTGTGCTTCATGACTCCTTCCAGAACAAGAATGTAAAGCTTGACTCATGGCGGAGCTTAACGCAATGAATCCTCCGCTAACTTGCTAGCGTGTGACACTGTCACAATATTATCAAAGTGGAAATCCTTGGGAATATCTGCCTTCTGGACAGGATGACGTAGCTTTTGTGAGCAGTTGTTGTGGGGAGTTTACTATGCTACATGCTGGCTGTGGCAACACCTCTCTAAGGATGTTCCCTGGATAATGGTATGGTATCTCTGCTGCAACTCTGGGAGAGTCGCACCTCTAGGTGGGTACCAGACCTACTGAAGCAGTAAACTGATAGAATAAATTGTGGCTAGTTCTTAAATGTCAGATGCAAGTGTTGGTCATAGTCCCTTCTGGTCTAGTCTTGACTGCTAACATTAGAAAGATTTAGAGATTCTCGTGGTTTAGTCGTAGCAACTGGACTCGCTTGAGTTTCTTGAAGACGTTTCACCTCTCATCCAAGAGGGCGTCAGAACTGATGAAGCCTCTTGGATGAGAGGTGAAACGTCTTCAAGAAACTCAAGCGCTTCCAGTTGCTACGATAAAACCACGACAATAACCGTGACCTGGATGACTGAGAATCTTCGCAGACACAAAGATTAGAAATCCAACAAAGAATGAGTCTGTAACCTCGAGCACTACAATGTTTGTAGAGAGTGGCAGTGACCCTGAGATAGATGGTAGACATGCAGGAAGGGATCCATAGTCAGAGTGATGAGTTTTATAGATTAGCAGTTAGACTGTCATGAGTAATGTTCAGCATGAAGAACACTGGTGTGTTTTGCGTCTCGTCTCCCAGAAAGATGCTGCCGTATTTCCCTTCTGTCCACTGATAGACATGCTTTGTTTCAGCAGTTTTTAGCCTTAGCTTTGTTGTTTCAGACCCCAGTGTGTGGGTGAGCTTGTGCTTGCTGTATGATTATCGCTAAGGAAGTGTTCTTTGCTGGGTTTTTTTGAGTGAGCAACGTCCAACTGAGCTCTGAGACGAAACAGTAGCCATGAGTCTCTAGTGCTTGCTCTTTGCATTAGTCCATAACCTTCAATAATTTATCAGTCTTGTATTATTTCTTCCATGCCATCTCCATATAGTATCCTTCACGTTCTAAATCATTGATTTGGTACTCAGTGCTCCCTTTTACTTTGTTTAAGTTAAAACGTCTGAGGCAGGAAGCAACAGTGGCAATAACAAGGAAAGGTGATTGAGTGCCTCCAAGTCAGGCCAAGGTCAACTGTCCTGATGCTCAAATGTGGACGACAGGGAATCGGAGCCTGGTCTCAGACAGTCTGTTCTCCAGGTTCAGCTTCATTACCAGCCAGCCACAAACATCAGCAGCATCTCATCTGACGGGAACCTGTGACCAACAGCTGCTAAAAACAAAGCTTTAAGGAAGGCTGTTTTAAGAGCCTGACTGGGAAGCTGCAGTCCCATTTCTGCCAGGAACTGACTGCCATTTGATTTGTCGTCTGCGTTTTGACACCTGTCATATGTGCTGGCTCCATGCCAACGGTTAGCTGGATAGCTGCTCAATCCTATTACCTTAAGCTGTGGATTAGCATGTTGAAAGGGGGAGGCTGCTTCACTGGCCCTGGCACAACTTCATATGCTATATTGGTCTGATCCGTATCACTTCATTACAAGCGGAGTCAAACACCAGTCTCCCCAGCGGTCATTACGTAACCCCACTCTGCGTTTTCTGTGGTTTCATGTTTACTCTGCTCCTCACTAGTTCGCCACCACATCTAAGTGCTCTAATTACAACAGTATAAACGGGTTACTTGGTTTGTTGCATCATTTAGGTTTAGGGTGCTTCTGCTACGGATGCAGCGATATTTTCCTTATCAGTGACCATGTCTAAGATTGTCTTCATTATTTATTTGGGCTTTTAAATATCAGGAATAATTTTAAAAAACTGCCATCACTGTTTTCTACAGCTCCAGTAGCATCACGTTGCCTGATTCATCCAATGAGCAGTCCAAAAGCCCACATACTCAATAGATGTAAATATTGAAAAGTAGTACATCTTCACATCAGAGGAACTGTAAGTGGAGAATGTTTTAATATTTTTAAAAGAAAAATGGCTCATTGGATCAAACTTTTATTCATCATCTGTCAACAGGGATGTTTGAAGTTTTTCTCACACATCCAAAAACAAAGTGAACCTTATATGTATGTATAACTGGAAATGTTTGAGACTAATCAGATTCTTAGAGTACCATCTGGAAGGTCCTAAATTCATTCTGCAGCATGACAATGACCCAAAATATACAGTCAGAGTCATAAACTAAGGAATCCAGATTGTCCAGCAGAAATCTAGCTTATCTTAACTAGGTTACTCATCCAGCATATAAAGTCAGGTTTCTCATTTACATGATGTGAAATTACATTACTGAACAAAGTTAGCTTCAACCAGGTCACAGAATGTTGGCATTACCATGCTGCAGATCGTAGGGTATCTATATAAAAGAGGTGTATCTCCAGGTGGAAAATTGTATATTATAGGTTACTCTGCTCTGTATAACCACAGTGGATAATTAAAAGCTCCTTTAACTAATGCTAAGTATCATTAAAAATTCAACTCTTTGTTTCTTTCTTGATCATTTCAGTAGTCAATGATAAAAGTTAAGAAGCNTGATATATCCATCGAGCAATGGGAAAGTTTTGGAATATACATGTCAGGAGGAAACAGCCAGACAATATAAAACTGACATTGAAATGATATTGTTTTTGACACTCGGAATGTATCACCAGACATCATGGCATTGCGCCTGCCAGGAACTATGAACTACCCTTCTTTTATTGTCTTTTATTGTCTATTTTTTTTTTGTCTGTATCTGATTTGCCTACATGCCTGTCAACCATGTTAAGGGGTTATGTGTTAAATGTTTTTGGAATCTTTGTTATGTTTGATATAATGAAAATATAATAAAAAACTTTGAATTAAAAAAGCTCCTTTAACTAATGCTAAGTATCATTAAAAATTCAACTCTTTGTTTCTTTCTTGATCATTTCAGTAGTCAATGATAAAAGTTAAGAAGCGAAAGTGAGCTACTTCTGTCAAACCAACAGTCCAACACCTGTACGTACTCAGTTCATTACCATATACGACGCTTGAGAAGCACGGAATGAATGGAACTACCAATCTGTTATCAAACTACAGTTTCATTTTCTTTCAGACAGATAAGTGCCACTTTTCCTTTCGAACAACACAGACTATACACTGATTGAAACATACCAACTCATTAAAACAGTGAGAGAAAATACAAATAGGTGGGAGGCAGTTCTGAAATTATATAATATAAAAAAAATTTGGGACACCTGTGATTTTGTGACATCCTCACAAAAAATATCAGCGTATTGGTTGGCGATGAAACTCACTCTGATTCACTGAGCATTTTAGAGAAATAATGGAAACAGACCGCTCATCATCTTGTACGCTGTTTCGTAATTGAGAAGATGTGAAAGCAGACAGCAGCATAAGGTTAAACAAACTGGTAGAAAAGGCTGACTGACTGTGGTGTCTGAGAGAAGAAAGATGACCGAGCTGTTTGGTTGTCTTGGATGCAGCCTCTCCATGACATCACCCATTAATTTGAAGCCTTTATTCTGGCATTTTAGCTCATGCCATGTTGTTGTTTTTTTGCGCCAGAAGTGGCTGTATTTGCATGAAGATGGATGGACGGTATGCATGATTATATGATGGCAATTTGTCATGCCCTAAACTACACCCTGCTTTGTCTATTTTACTCGAATGGCACCGTCATTTAGAAAATGAGCATCATGCTGTATTGAAGTAGACTTGAAACCATCAACCGAGTAGGAAAATGTTTACTGAAGTTATATATTAAGTGAGAAGTACAGTCACTCTATACAGTTGTTTTTGCAGCTAGTGGAGTCGCCTGCAGCTGGTTGTCTGATAGAATCCAGCTTTAAAGAAGGTTCTCATGGGCTTCACTTTTCAGACCCGGAGGCTACATCCACTTCTTTTATATAGTCTCTGTTCACAACACTCTGGTCAGGCAGAGGAGACAGGCTGGTTCCCCTAAGGTGTCTGCTGAGAGCCACGGGAGGTTCTTTCTTCCAACAGCTATTATGTGATGAAGAGCTGTATCTCAGTGTGGGGTACTGTTCCATACTCCCACACTGCCATAACAGCTCTCTACCCACCAGTCATCAGGACCGCTGTTTGATGAATACAGGCCCTGATGCCCACATTTTTTTTCTTGCCTCTCTGCACTTGAGCTCCGTATTCATTATTCATAACACCTTGTAGTTAATAGTTTTTTTTTTCGTTTTTATGCGGCGGACAGTGTTACAGTTCTACAGTAGTGCCCTACAAAGAAAAACAACGTAATTAGTTAGTACAGAGTTATAACCTCCATCTGATTTACTGGCTTCTTTGTTACTATTACATACAAATATTCTGCAATAGATATGTTTGATTTCTGTGAAAACTCTCTTTCAGTAACTACAATGCTGAGCTAACAAACAAAACACACCCTGTGCATTTTGTCTGTGTGGCTGCTGTTACCGCATTCTGGTGTAGCTGCCGTGGAAGCACAGCTACAGTCAGTCTAACAGTATTCAACCTTTATGGACAGCAACAAAGTACATTTTTGAATAATACCAACATCAAGTGTAAGAGTCTTATTCAAGCAGCATAAACAAGCTCAATGTAGAGAACATTTCCAGGCATTTCTGTCCATCATGTAATAAAGAGGTTTAGTTAAAAGCTTGAGTTCATTCTTCCATCCATTGAGGTGGAGCTTAACCTTTAGATATTTACATCTACAGCGCCATCCATAATCATTGGCACCCTTGGTTAAGATGTGTTCTTTAGCTTCTAGTAAATTCAGTTTTTTTCTAAATAATATAGGACCACAATGAAAAAAAAGGAAAATTCAACCTTTAATTCAGGTGCATTTATTCAGTGTAAAAAAAAAAACCCATATTAAAAAATAATTCTTTTACATCAAATCATGTGTGCCACAATTATTAGCACCCTTGATGTGAATACTTTGTACAACCCCCTTTTGCCAACAGTTCATCTAAGTTGAGTTGAAGGTTACAGTTTTCTACAATTTTCAGTGTGAGAGGATACTTCTGCAATAAAACTTGAATTTGTTTTAAGGCTTTTAACACATCTTAACCAGGGGTGCCAATAATTATGGAAGGCGCTGTTTGTATAACTTGTTTACCTAACAAAATCAAATGGTTCATGTTTTTCTCCTTCATTAGCACAAATCAACGTTATTTTAATGAGTTATCAGTATTGTACAGTATTTAAACTGAAGCTCTGAAATAACAGCCATGATTCCTGCACAGTTCACACTGAAAGAAAATATGTTTGACAGTCTCAGCGTCTCCCTCGCAGAATCCTCACAAGTATCCTCCAAGTAATTGGATGGATAGATGTCATTTATAGTTAAAAATGATTCTGAATGTCACTTGTTTTGGCTGTAGATACGATTTCATAACACTAAATACTGTTCTTTTATTTTTTTTGCCTCTTTGCCACTATATTTATGAAAAACATGTTTCCTTTCTATTTATCTGTTCAAAGACAGCAAAAGCCATAGAAAGTCAGCTGTGAAAATGACCGTAGCCAACCGAAGTTTAAACTAAAGCTAAGCTTACTTAAAGATTTTGTCCCAGTTGGTATCTGTAAACGAAAGATATACGTTTGGATGAAGTGATATTTTAATCATTGAGTTTGTAAGTAAGTAAGGCAGCAGCTCAAACAGTTCATGATGGTATGGTAAAGGCAGCTAGGTTACAGATCTCAGTAGTGATGCTCATGAATTTCATATGATTTGTTGGTTAGGCACCTTAAATCACATATTTAAATGTATTGTAAATGTTTGTATTGTGGTGATTTTAGTATAAATTCAGATGGTACACTCAGGCAGATGGAACCTTTGAACTATAAATTATAATAAAACTAGTCGAAGAATATCAGAAAGCAGAGAGAAGACAGTATTTGATACATACTGCAGAATATTACATCAAAAAGAATTCCTCATTATTCTACCATTAATAACTTCTTTAGCTTTACATTTCTGTTACGCAGACTCCCAAATAGAAATTGATGGATGGAAGAACCAGCTGTATATTGACAGTATGGACAAACAGAATGGCAGTAATCAAATAATACATAAATATATGTATGATATTTTGAGGAAGAGTGTTGTGGAAATTGTCAGAAAAAACAACAAAAAAAAGGAAAGAGGACAAATCAAAACAACAACAGAAAATATATCTAAAAAATTAGCACAAAAAGAAATGTATTATGGAAAGTACATTTTACATTTACAATTACACATTTTTTGTTATGTTCATTTATTTATTTATTTTTGTTGATTACCTCTGTTGCATGTGCTGTCAGTGTGAAACTGTGTGACTCCAACTATCCCTAAATCTGTTTAAATCTGTCTCAAATTTACTGAACAAAAGGACAAGGTTGTTGCATTTTGATGAACAGTTAATAATGCTTAGAATATGGACAGCAACGACTGTGTGTTTCAAACTGGTTGGAGCACCAGAGGATGGCAGGAACCCACATTTGCTTGTGATACAATCCTAACTACTACTTTCTTCTCATGCCCTGCAGTGGAGGAGTCTGACATTATAGACTTGGAGAAGCGCTATTGGCTGTTGAAAGCTCAGTCCAGAACCGGCCGCTTTGACTTGGAAACCTTCGTCCCGCTGGTCTCTCCTCCCATCCACGCCTCACTGAGTGAAGGTAGGACAGCATGAAGCACATGACACACAGCCACAGTTCTGCAATAGTTACAAAATGCGCCTTAAATGTTGTACTTTTTTTCATTGGGTTTTGAATTCATGCTTTCACCAGTGAATACAATCCTCTTTAAGGCTTTTCTTTTTGTATAACTATTACGTGTTTCATTGATCTTGTTTTCCAGGCTTGTTTCACGCCTTTGATGAAAATCGGGACAATCACATCGACTTTAAAGAGATCTCTTGTGGACTCTCGGCGTGCTGCAGGGGGCCCGTCGCTGAAAGGCAGAAATGTAAGCCATGCTCTGGTTTTCAATCATTACAGATAAATAAGTCCCAGAGGCTTCACATAATCACGCCAAGTGGTTTTATCATAAGAGGTGCAGTGTATTTCCTCGAAGCTGTTATCTGGAGTTTATTTACATAAAGTCAAAAAGTGGAATTGTTTTTGGAAAGTGTTGATTGGTGTGGCACAATCACAAGCATTGTTGTCATCAGAGTTTCCACTGGTGCTTGAAATTACATTTGCACTCCAGAAATGCAAATGTATTGAATTTTCTGCTAATAGACTGAACAGCAGGTTGCTTCAGTGTCGTGCTTCTAAGCCACATTCATGCTTTGTTCTGTGTCACCGCCAGTTTGCTTCAAAGTGTTTGATGTGGACCGCGATGGGGTTCTGTCTCGAGATGAGCTCCATGAAATGGTGGTGGCCTTGCTGGAGGTGTGGAAGGACAATCGCACAGACACACTCCCTGTAAGTAAACACACACACACACACACACTGACTGTAGAGTTATCAAGGCTACACTAAACGTAAAGCTTCCATCATTTAGAATGGTCACTTTTTTTTTTCTTTTTTTTAAAAATCAAACCCACTGTCTTTTTTAATACTTATTTTAAACACAGAAAGACATACTAGTATATATTTTAAGATTTCAGATTTGGTTTTTTTTTGTTTCTTGTGAAAACACATAGTTACTGGTTTCCCCACAAAGCTGCACAGGGAAGGAAACAGTGGTCACCAGTTGCTCAAAAGCTGCTGCCCTATTTATACTTAGTACATTATTCATTTAACCTGTACATTATCAGAAATGTAAAGGCAACCGTTTGTGGGTATTTCCGGAGATTAAGGTGGGGTCTGTGATTCTAGAGAAAGTTTGCTGATATTTAACCCTCTGAACCTCAAGAAGTTTCTGGACTTTTGTCATAATTTCACCTACTCTGGGTTCATTTTTACTGCACTGTAAAGTCCTGCATCTCCGTGGAAACAGAACAACCATGGCTAGAAGTACACGGAACTCAAAAATGTCATCAATCATAAAAATAAGAAAAACCTTCAGTTATTAAAAAATATGTAATTACTGTTTATTATACAAAAATTGTTAGAAATCTGGAATGTATAACAAGTCCTCATAAATGTTACCAAGGCTGGAAAATAACTATTCATATTATGCCTACTGTTTAATTTATTGCCATCCTTGTTGTCCATCTGTTCTGTGCCAGAACAGTTTGCAGTTTGGCCCAGTTCTCACCAAAGAGTGCAAAAAAAATATTATTATGATGTAGTGTTTATTTTGTTTTTGTTCTTTTTTGTTTTTACAAAATCTCATTACTGCAAATGATTAATTCTTGGTACATTTTTATTTCAAATTTTCTTTATTATTTTTTTGCACAGAACCAAACAGAGTCACAGACAGTATTATTGACACTCGTAATAAACAGCAGTTCCATCATGAAACAATATTCAAAACTCAATTCTTGGTGCATTTTTAATGAGAAACTGAGAACAAAGGTCCTTTCATTCAATGTAACTAGTTATAGCTTACATTTACAACAAAAACTGAACCTCACACATTAACTTTTGGAAAGCTGAAAATCTACAGTTTCTTGCTTTAATACATGATGTAATATTGACTTTTTTTTAAATAGAAATAACACGCCTTTCAAAGCTGGCAGCAGGTTTAGGGCTCAGAGGGTTAACGAGTTAGAATATTTATGTAGTTAGCATGACCAGATTTGTTTTCTGTCTTAACCCCACTGCCTTCCTTCCTTTCATCCTCCCTCCTTCTCCCTTTCCTGCATCCTGTACATGAGCAGAAATATGCACAGGACACACTGGAATAATGTTGTGTGGATCGATTGGAGTCACTTTGTTTGTTTCCCATTTACAGAGCCAGGGCAAGTATTCTCTGAATTTGACAAGAGCAGTATAGATTAGAATCACATACTCCACCTTTACAAACCTTTATGTGAAAACCAACATCCAACATTTATCCATCTGAACAATTCAGAGCATCTCTGAGTACAGCTCAGGTTTCCATATCCAGTGGGTGAGCAATGGTTTTGGTTTCTGTACAGACACAGTGTTTCAGAACCAGACGTCGTCACTGTAGCAAGACTGCAAGGAGCTGCTCACAGTCACTGCTCCTGTCTGTTGTTTGTAAGGAAATCCTTCCAGCGCATAACGCTCAGAAACAACATGTGAATTTGTCTGATTTAGAATCATTACGGGGCATCAATTCCAAAAGAGCTAAGCTGTCTGGTTCTGCCTTATGATTTATGGTATTTTTTTGCCTTTGTTTTTTTTAAAAAAAAAGGTAATGCTGTTAAATGAAACGTTTTCCAAAGTCTAAAATGATGAAGCAGAGCAGGGATTGAAGTTGAAACTATTATGTTGTTATGGTTTTTATGATTTAGCAAGCAGACAGACATTCACGTTCATCCATAAATCTCAGGTTCTTTTTCCTGTTTTTCCGTCCAGGACTGTTGTGATCTTTTTCACAGCTGAGGATAAGGTGCGTGGTGTTTGCTGCTTCATGCTGATGTGTTGTGTTGCCTTTGCAGGAGCTGCACAGTAGTGTGTCAGACATAGTCGAGGGCATCCTGAAGATGCACGACACAACCAAGGTGAGACACAATTCTTGGTAACTCAATTTTTATTGGTGTTCTTTACTTTACAAAGGTTTTAAAGTGATAAGTTCAAAAGAAAATATGCAAATAGTTTATATGTATTAGTTTGCTTCATTTAAAAACACAAAATTATGTCAATCCATGATGCGAACCCCCTTTAACCCAGCATCTGGTCTCTTTACTACACTTGCACAGTTTTTCAAGCTAGGTAGGATGTTCAGCACCGTAAAAACATGCAGACATCTTTGCACATTTATGAGAAGACTTCAGGCTACGTTCAGACTTAATACCATCCAGACAAGCTTTTTAGCACCATTTCAGAACTATTGCTCCATCCATACTAACAAGCCTGACCATGCACATCACATAACCTTTTACCGACGCTGTGCAGACACATGTTAGTGCAAACAGGAAGTAGAGGTTTGGTTGCTTAGACAATACTACAGAGGAAAAACAGAACAGGTGAAAAGTGATGACAGAATGTGCCCATAATAGACATGAATAGCAATAAGACAGCAGTTTGATAGAATGTTTGGTAGTTTAACTTCAATGTATTAAGTGAAAACTGCCATTAAAGCACATAACAAAACTCAAAGTTCAGTTGTTTTGCAGAACTTTTGTGCTTTCAAGTGATGAAAATAGTGTGAATGCAGCCACATTTGTGTATTTTCTGTCTCTCGTGTAATCCCAGATTGACTCCATGATGTTGAGATCAGGGTTCTGTTGAGGTCAGATCATTTGTTGCAGGACTTCTTGTTTTTCTTGTTGCCAAAGATAGTTCTTGGATGTTTGAGCTAATTTTCCTGTTGCAAATGGAACTAGGGATGATCAGACTCCTTCCTGGTGATGATCATGTGTGAGGGATAAGAATCTACACATCTTAAGTGCCTACAACCTTTGCACAGAACTGCAGTTATCAGATTATCACCTTGGCTCATAGAAAGTCACCATCGCTTCACGCTCAAGTTCAGCTTCAGCCTTCTACACATTTATGTTGTTGCAGTATTATCAGTGGGAGCTGCCCAGTACACTTACAGCAGCCTTTTAGTCTCAAGCCTTCTTGTCTTACCACAAGACTATTTTTATACACAATAGCCATTAGCAGATGAATAGATTGTCAAAGCAGTGTTTATTTTGAGAATAGTCCATTTGAGCATGCTGACCTTTACGTTGTTGTCCTCACCAGCTGGGTCACCTGACCCTCGAGGACTACCAGATCTGGAGTGTGAAGAGCGCTTTGGCCAATGAGTTCCTGAACCTGCTTTTCCAGGTCAGTACACCCACATGTTGTAGTTCGGCAACTTTTAGTGGTGATGAAACTGAAGTGATGTATCTATTTATCATCGTTTTACATGTGTTTTCTGTGCCGATGTGTATTTGTCTTGGTCCAGGTCTGCCACATAGTTCTGGGGCTCAGGCCTGCTACTCCTGAGGAGGAGGGGCAAATCATCAGGTACACACCTGTCTTCTTTATCTGTTGTGTCATCGTATGTATTGTATTGTATGTTGCATGTGCTGTCAGACCTAATGAATGTCTCATAATTGTTTTGTGCAGGGGCTGGTTAGAGAGGGAGAGCAGACATGGGCTGCAGCAAGGCCAGAACTGGTTCCTCATCTCCATGCTGTGGTGGCAGCAGTGGAAGGACTACGTCAAATATGTAAGTCAAATAAAACGATGAACTGTGTAGATAGAGATATGCACAAATATTAACACTTACTATTTTAAACAGGCATTACACTTTGTATTTCCTTTATATTGGAAAATGATGTCATCCTGAGATCTGATTGGCTCTGGTTGAGTTTCCAAATGGGAATACAGCCGTCGGCGAGCACAACAACAGACCTATTTAACAACAGACTCAGATTTAACAACAGATTCAGATTTAACAACAGATTTAAAGGCACGGAATCAGGAGATATTGTCAGAATGATTTAATCAGAAAGCAATTTTAGAAATAGTGGTCGTAAATATGTTCAATTCAATTCAATTTTATTTGTATAGCACAGTTCACAACATATGTCATCTCACAGTGCTTCACATAGTAAGGTGAAGAGCTTACAAATTTAAACAGAGAACCCAACAATCCAAAGCTGCCTTTGGACTCCCTCTGAGCAAACGGTCGGCAGTGGTGGGAAGGAACCAAACAGGGGAGGGGAAAGAAAAAAAAACCTCAGACAGAACCAGGCTCAGGGAAGGCGGCCAACAGGATTCATGTGACTTAGTAAAGACATGATTTGATGTTAAGGTTGAAGAACCCACAAAAGTTTGTTCTTTGAAGCAGGATTTGTGGTTAGCGAGATAACTTCAGGTTTAGCCAGGCTACGACCGTGGTTTCACTTCTTATTGGGATAAAACTGCCGTGGAAGCTTATGCCGTACACCTAACCTGCAGGCTATGTTCAAGGTAAGAGATCAGTGTGATTAAAAGCACTGCCTGCTGACCAATCAAAAGTGGCATCATTTGTAAAAGATTCCATGAGTTCAGTGCGTGGACGTTGGAGGGTGTCTGTAGAGGGCCAGAGTTTCAGAGCTGCAAGCATTTTCAGCCATTTCATTGTTCTATAGAGTATAGCGGTATAATCCAAGGACAGAGACTGATTAAAGCCATAAAACCTTGTACTTGTGCTGCTTTTTGAGATTTGCAGAAAGTCTCCTTACTGGTTTGAATTGTGTTTTTTGTATTTGTTTTTTACCTGCTTCTGAGTCCGTTTAACACTGTTAGGTTAGCTGCTGAAAGAATAAGGTAAAAATTATTTTGCAGAGCCATAATAATACATCTAAGCAACACATTCGTTTGATGGAATACACAACTGTAATTATAGTCAGATCGGCATGTGCCTTAATGATGGAGTGGTGATATTGATAAGCCTATTAACTTATACATTCACATAGCGTGCAGTCTTTTGCCAGCTTTTGTTCCTGCTTTGCCAGCTGTGTTGCTTTCAGATTGTTTATATTTTTAAACACATCATTATGCTTTAGGATGTGGATTGAAATGTGCAGCTCTAGACCCGTCTGTGTGATTGGTCACCTGGTGTCAACACCGCCCCTTTATGTGAATACAGTCACGGCTACATGAGGAGATCCTGGGTTGATTTAAGGAGTTGATAGCGACTGATGACCTCTTAGCCTGAGTGTGGTTGTTCGGCTTCGTGAAGGCGGATAACGAAAACATATCATGTTGAATTTACTTCATAGCAGAGGTCCCTGCTGTAGGAAAGGCAGAGCTCACAGCAGCTTGAAGACCATTTTCACCTCAAGGCTTTTATCGGAGCAAATGTGATGCTTATCATGTCATCTTTTCTTATTATATCATTAGGAACCCTGCTTGGCCACTGACAGGACGTTGTCTGGCTTGGTTTTCAGAAACTTAAATGTACAAACTGATTGAAAGTTCCACACAATTTTACATTGACTCATGAGGATTTATTTGTTTATTTTTTTGTCCATCTACTAACTAACTCATAATGATTTAAAATATAAGTGTGTCTCTTTTCAAGAAACATAATCTCTGTAATTGTTTGATTTAATTCATCCTAACTTTCAGTGAGTTTATCAAATGAGATCGTCTTGTACAATCACTTGGACAGAAACAGTGACTACCATGAAAGCCAACACCACATTAATCCCAGCTATCACTTTAAACGATGACAGGGCAGTCCCTGCTCTTGTCTTCCTGTCCAGGAGCATAAGGGCATCGTGGTGGAGCAGCCATCCATCCTGAGCTCGCTTCGAAGTCCGATGGCCACGGCCATTGTGGAGCCTGCCCCGCCTGACAGACTGGGAGGACTGGGAGCCTTCAGCCCTGTCAGCCCCACAGAGGAGAGGTCGCCTGATGCTGTGTCCAGCGCCTCGGAGGCCACAGAAACTGGTCAGTTGTCGAATATCAAAGCTAAAATACAGTGCTACTCCTAAGAGGTGTTATTTTATACATGAGCAAGTGTCAGAATCCACATTACTGGGTTAACTGGGTTCTTGCTTTGGGTTCACAGTCTTCTTTCCAAGTACACTGTCCAGTAGAAAGTAACGCTTACTCTGGGTACTCAGTTACATTAGATGCTGAACTGATGTAGAAATGACCACACCATTGTCTGTCTGTAAAAATCTTAGATCACACAAGTCATCAATGGCTCCCTCACCAAATTCTTCTAAAGTACTGTTGATGTGACTGACTTTCTGCTTTCTGTGACACAGTTTTAATTCTCTTACAAATTCCGGCTGCATCAACTTTGCTGTGAATTCACAAATTATTAAGCTTCTTTTATTGAAACCCAACACTTCCTGAACATGTTAAAGCGCGCTCTTCCAGTAAGCCTTTATTTGTATTAAATGTAGAATTTTACTAACACAAGTGTGACCCCCTAAACCACAAACAGTTTCTGGGTGTTTTTTTTCCTCTTGTCATATTTTTACTCACTGGGTTCATTTTCTATTGAAATGTAAAGTCCTGCACCTCTATGGAAACAGCTCAACCAGAGAACCACTGCAACTAGAAACCAAGATGGATTTTATGTATTTATTTACTTACGTACATACTTACTTACTGACTGACTTGCTTACTTACTTACATACATACAGTCGTGAGTCGATGATCCGACCCTTAACAATCTGAAAACCTTGCTATCCGACAGGTTTTTAGGAAAAACTAATGGAACCCATAAAAAAACAGCCTTAACATACTGACAGCCTTGGATTCTGACTCCGACATAATCATTACATAATCATTCTGCTACTTTGAAAACAACTTAAAGAATTTGCTACACATGATACAGAGCAAACTTCATGTATGTTCATGTTATTACTGTTAGCAGGCTCAACCATTCTAATGATGTCTCAATAGATCTTAATAAAAAAAAATCAACTGGTCAGCTGCAGCTCATCCAGAATGCTCACTGACACATTACATCAGTTCTTAAATCACAGCACTGGCTCCCTGTGTGTCAAAGGATCGCCTTAAAATGCTCCCGCTTGTCTATAAAGCACTAAATGGTCTCAGGCCTGAATACATATCAGATTTATTTGAACGTTATGAAGCGTCCTGACCCCTCAGGTCATGCAGGACAGGTTTACTCATTGTTACCAGGAAACAGACAGAAAGCTTTTAACTTCAGTGCCCTTCAACGTCTGCTAAAACTCTCAGCTCTTTAAAGTCAGCTTATTGTATACTGCAGCTTTCTAATAAATCAAATCATATTTTAATTATTTATTGGCTTGTTTTTAAATTTGCTGATCTTTGTATTGTCTTTTTAATGAAATTTTAATGTTTTTTTCCCCCTGTGTGTGAAGCTTTTTGAATTGGCTTGTATCTGAAGGTGTTGTATACATGCACTTGCCCATGTTTTGCATGTTTTGTGCACCATTAGAGACTCCAGTAAAACTACACCACACCCATCACAGTGACAGCCTGTAATAGCAGCTGGCTGTTATTTGAATACTGGTTTTTATTTGAGGGTTTGTAGTATAATATTACCTCAGGCTATAACAGAACCTGGCTTTTATTTGTTCAAGCTCACCGATGTTATTTGTAACTCAGTCATGAGCTGATTATGAGCTTTTACAGTTTTACAGTCAGAATATACAGTAAGAATATTCATTATTCAGAGATGAGATGTTTGTTTTTATACAATTGAAAAAAAGTTTAAACTTGTGCAATACGTAGCAGTTAATTTTGTTTGTATAATTCCTTCTAACTTGAAACCTGAACACATTTAACACTTTGTAACTGTGTTATGGATGATTTTTTTTTTTCTGACAGAATGTGTGTTTGGTTGCTAACTCTCATGCCTTCCCTCTGTCCCCCCCTTTGCCCCCTCAGCCCTGAGCCCCCAGGTAGCTCCCTCAGCTACAGAGAGCTGTTTTGCCCGTCAGCACAACGTATCAGACAACAACAATCAGTGTTTCTCTGGAGCGAACGGCCACCTCCCCTCCCAGCTGGCAGCGCAGAGACCTGGAGCAATCGACAACCAGCCTCTGGTCAACACCGACCCCATGAAGGCAAGGACTACTGTGTGTGACTGCTGCTCAGTTTGTTTTGCTTATGAGCAGTACAGAGTCAGTTGAATTGAGTGTGCGGTTTGTGTGGCGCACACTGTCCCGCTCACTCAGTGTAGAGCCGCTCATTGTTATAGCTGCATTTTACAGTGTTTTAAATCCAGTGAAGCAGGTTAAGTAGGGTGCAATATTGTTTCAGCATGGATGTGAAACACTGAAAAGGCAGATTTGGTTTGAAAACATAAACAGAACATCTGTTGAGCACAATACATGGAATATTAATCACCATTGTGACTTCCAACAGTTAAATGGTCATGGTGGACTGTGATTTTGAAGTCTCAAATGCTTTGCCCTTCACATGACTTTAGCACAACATGAAAATGAAAGCTGTGCTCTGTTTGTTTATTCAAATATGAAAGTGCAATACTTTAGTTCTAAAATTGAATGAAATGTTCTAATAAATAGGCTAATTATCCTCACAATGTTCATCAAAATTATCCCACTTATAATTTTGCCCATAAACATGCAGCCATAGTCAGTTGTATAGAAATATTCCAGCTACAGAAAGGTTGATGTTGACCATAAACAGGTGTTATGTCTGCAGTGTCTTGTTGCTACCACACAAGGCAACACAACTAATTTGTTTGACCATTTAAATTTGCAGCACAAAGCTCTGTATGATGAGCCCAAAGCCACAGTTCTGCAATACAAAGCAGGATTTGAGGTAACTACAGGTTTAACTCTGGGTCATCACTACAACCATGGTTGTTTCCTTCTTACTGGGTACATCTCCATGGTAACCGATGCTAATCGCCTAGCCTGCTCCAGAGCAGGTTATGTTCCAGATAAGAGATGAGCGTCGATAAGAACAGCTCCTTCTGACCAATCGGCTCTCTTGAAATGTATCATCAGCATTCCTGAAAGATATCCAGGTGCTTTTTGCACGGATAGTGAGAGAAGATAAGAGTTTTTACAGCTGCAAGTGTTTTAAGAGATATTTCATTATTCTATTAGAATTTGTAGAGCGATATAACCCTACAACAGAAACTGATTAAAACGCTCAAGCCTTATGGCCTGGTTGTTGACCAAATAAGCTTTGCAATATGACTACTTTCTCTGGGATCAGTATACTTAGTGCTTTTAATCATGTTTTTATTTTAATTCTTTACTTACCCACGAGACCACGAGCAGGGTTGCAGCTGAACCGATAAAATTGTCTTTTATCCAGAAGAATACATCCAAACAATGCATTCATTAAATAGAATATACTCTACGCTATATTTTTTTTTTACTATTATTATTATTTTCGATGCAAATGCATTCATCGACAAAACCAGCCCAACCATTCCAGAATGATTATTTTCTTTTCAAACACTTATTCAAGTCATTGGGTCAAAACTCCTGTATTTTTTTTATTGCATTATATATTTCTATATCTCACAGAAATACAAAATATTGCAGTATCAGTTCTAGTCAGCCCTAAATTGAAAGAAGCAATTTACTGCAGTCTTTAATTAATTAAGTGGTTGTAAATTTAGAGACTTACTAGATTTGAAAATGGTAGTAATTATGTTGTTAACAAAAAAAATTTTTTTTGGACGTATCTAAGTGCTGTTTTAAGGAATAGTTCAGTATTGTACATGGAACCGTTCTAGCTGGTTTCCCCTTGGCTCCAGTCTTTATTCTACACTGAGCTCGCCACGTCCTGACTCCAGCTTTATACTTAACACACAGGAAAAAGTAGAGAGGTACAGATCTTCTCATCTTATAGTCAGAGAGGAAGCAAATATATTTTTCCTCAAAATGGGATTTTAACGTTGGAGAAAGCTAATATGATTTGAGAAGAATGTGCAAAGAATTAGAATTAATGTGAAAAAACTCAGTAACTCCCTGAAAGGCACAAACCATTGGAACACTTGTAGAGTGGAGCTTAAATCATGTGGCACACTTTGGAAATTCAAATGTTTAAAAATACGTTCAGCAAATTCAGATATTAGAATTTTACTGCCAACTAGATTGCGATTTGTAAGCAGCATGAGAGTAACAAGTTGTTGCTTAAGATGTAGTTATTTGTGGACCAAAAGATATCTTAGCTTCATATCAGAAAAGGCTGCACCTGACAGTCTAGATGATTATGTAGCATCCATCCTACATCGTGTTCACGGCTTTTCTTTGCATATGTTTGACCTATTAGAACAGAGATTGTCAGAGTAGATTCCTGCAACACTCCACTCCCTCCTGATTTGCTTTCTAAGCCAGGCTCGTCTGTTCACAGGACTAAGGCGCCATGTTCTACAAAGCCCTGCATTTAAAAGACAGATGTGATCCAAGCCTTTGACAATAAATGCAGACTTCACTGATTGTTTGTCTGCACAACTTTTGCAATCTTCAGCACATGTAAAACAAAGCAACCATGTGCTCGAAGAATATACTGTATTTGCCAGCTTCTTCTTTGGTTTGACAGAAGAAATTCCCGTTTAGGAGTCACTCCTCCTCTGTTGGCAAAGGCTCTCAGGGACCAGATGGTGCTTCCGTTTTCTTTTGTCTTATCTCTACAGTTTGCTGTAATGATAGCAGCCTGCCAGCTTGCGCATAGTATTAGGATACTGTGTGTGTCTATTATGTGTAATTCAGAGAGACAGAGCAGTGTCTTTTGTGCGCTTATTTAAATGCTGATGTGTGCTGTGTCCTTGCAGGCCCCTACGTTAACCATGGAGGGTGGTAGGCTGAAGCGCTCCTTGCAGCTGGTGCCTGGTAGAGACTTTGAGACGGTGCCAGAGCCGGTGTGGCGGGCACTTTACCACTGGTACGGTGCCAACCTCAGCCTGCCACGGCCGGTGAGTGAACGGAACACATCCAGTCAACAGCTAATGAATATTACTCTGTTACAGGATGTGGGAATACTCCGGAGAGGAGATACACTGTGAAGAGCAGAGCTGTAGACTGATGTAAACAAGTTGAAAGATAGTTTTCCTTTATTAGAACTTAGGTCCTATTTTTAAAGAAAAATCGAACTGACCAACAAACACAAGCAGCTGGACGGGTTTAACACAAGCCAGCAGTTCACCAGATTATCTAAACAAATGTATTCGGAGGTAAAACTGGTAATGAGTCTACCTGAAAAAGTAAAAAGTAGCAGGTTTCCATCCAACTATGGCACAAATTTAACAATCAGCAAAATAAATGTCAGCGTGTGATTCTGTCCACAACCCTACTGCAAATGTGAGGTCTAGGTTCACTGAGATAAACATCAGGTGGAGCAAAGATCTCCTTCCAGGTGCCATTAAACCAGCGCTGATAAAGATGACATAGTGCAGCTTAAATGAAACGGCACCAACCAAACCTGAAGCTTCATGGAAGCATGATATGAGACGGGTCACTATCGCACAAATCTCATGTTTTCGTCTTGTGCTGTTTTTCCTGTTTTCAGAGGAGCAGAAGCTTCAGCGGATATTTAAGTAATTTGCTGTATTTACATAATCATTTATGCACTAAGTCTGTTTGTCACATTATGCTTTTTCCTGTTAATGTTTTGGCACCTGGTGTTGATTTAGTTTTAATTTTTTGACAGGTCTGTTAGTTTTTGCCACTTTTTCATCATTTGATTTTTTATCAGTTTCAGTCAACAAAACATATATCTACATTTGACGAATTAAAACTGTTTTTATGCACAAGTTGAAAATGGGCAATTAAGAAAATAGGTGGATGGAAACACACTTTGTCTTAATCTAACGTTGAACGGGAAAACAGGGATGAGCGTTTGCAGTGAAAAGTTCACCTTCATTTTCTCTTAATAAGTTTGACTGAACTGCAGTTTTCTTAACCATCTGAACCATTGGCAGTTTCTTCGCGTACTTTTGCTCCTGTTACATTTTTACCCACTGATGACTCATTCACAGAACACCACTATGGCGAGAAGGAGACAGAACTCGAAAATAGCTTCTGTGCAGTATGATGTTATAATTCTATCAATCATAAAACAAAGAAAAAACTAAAGTTGAACTTCTCTAATTATTTACATTACAAACGATTTTAAAACCTTGAATAAAAATGTAAAACAATTTCCAGGTGTCCACAGGTTTCACCAATACTGGAAAAAATAGTCTGTCGTCTCAAAAATAGTTGACATGTCTAGCAAATATCATTCAGATATTTCAATTATATTCAGATTTCAGATTCAGATTCGGATGATTTTCATTCATGTCATTAGATGTCGATGTATTAGTATTGAATTATTAGTATTCCCTCCACCCTTACAGGTGATCCTGGAGAGCAAGACAGGCCAAGCAGAGCTGGAGCTCTTCCCCCGCTACCTCCTCTTCCTCCGCCAGCAGCCGGCCACACGCTCGCCCCAGTCCAACATCTGGGTCAATATGGGTATGACCAGCCTGCGAATGTTCCCACCGTATTTACCCCCACCAAGAGGTAACGTAAGCGTGCAGCAAGATCAGAGCAAGCCGTCGACCAATGCTTTATTGAGCAACCCTGCATCCCCCCTCCCTTCCTAATCTTCCTTGAGTGGACTGATCCAACCCAGGCAGTGCTCTGGAGTGGGAGTGGAATGGCCCACGAAGGGGAAAGACTAATCACGCTAAAAGTGGAATAATTCAAACTTTTTTTTTTTTCGTCTTCACAGCTTGAAAACACTTGTTTTAGTGTTCTACAATGAGAGCAGAATTTAAGTATGCGTACTGAATCATAATGAGTAAATTCCATCCATTATCTATACACTGCTTAATCCTCACTAGGATTGCAGGGGGGGCTGGAGTCTATCCCAGCCGACTTAGGGCGAAGGCAGGGGACACCCTGGACAGGTCGATAATGAGTAAATTGTGTACAAAGAAGTAACATGTACACCAGTCTGGGCGTAGTACTTTCAGCAATGACTATAATAATGAAACCCTCATGCTTCTCTGTTTCTACCCTCCAAACCTCACAACCTATTTCCAAAATAACAGCACACATTTCTCATAATTTAGAAGAACTAATGGATAGTTTAGTCCAAGTTGTTTCCTCTAGTTCAACTCCAGTACCATAGGGAGAGTTGGGTTTGCTGCAAATAAAAACTTTGTGCCTGTAGGTAGACTCCACGCAGGTGAAAATGTCAGAAGCTGTTTGCATGAGCAGGAATGTCACCACAGCAGGAAGAAATGTCATCTTCACTGTGGGTAGAAGTCATAAGCAGCAGGCCCTCTGCACACCACAAGTGTGGAGCTACATCTGCTGTAAAGTATATAAAGGGACAAAGATATTTAAGCCATCACTGCTGCCACTTAAGAGAAACAAAGAAAGACTCTAACTTACTAATATTCTGAAAGCCTCGTTTTGCAGTGCATCTGTAAAATGTGTAATCTGACTTAACTAGTTTGCTCATTTAAATAGTTAGTGTGTGTCAGATTTACCAAATTATATGCCAGATTACATTGTCTAGCTCTACTTTTATTACCCACCTATGTCTATTTTGTGTTTTCTGCACATTTAGGGTCCAGTTTTATATGGTTTTTAAAAGAGTACACTGTGCTACGGTGATTGCTATTATTATACTGCTGCTCTTTCACACTGCAGCTGCTAGTTAATTGAGTGAACGTCATGCTGCTGTCAGGGGTTTGCATTGAGATCTCTTGATTTAGTTTAAACATCTTTCCCGTTGTAGCCTTTACCATCTGCCTCCCTGAAACACCGTACCGATACAGCACGGGTCAGTTGTTTCAAAATGTGGTTACTGATGGAAAGTTCTGAGTGAATCCCTCCCCTGGCTCTACAGTGACATCACCTGCTGTGCCAGTAATCATGGCCTGTGGTCTCACCAAACATGAGCTGGTATATACTTGAAATTTTGTAGGCTGATGACTGTAAGCGGTACCTAATCAAGCCACTTCCACTTCAGTCACTTCAGGTTCAATTTGCTCACAATGGAAACTCTATACATAGATCCCCTCAGCCATACAATAATTGAAGCTGAATTTCACCCCAGTGTTTCATTTTCCTGCTGCATTATGTCCAAATGGGTATCATTAACAACTATAAACAGAAAATGTCCCACTGCAAAAAGAAACAAGATGACAAAGCATCAAGTGGAGACATACAAAGCCACTCCAGCTGTAATGAGGTTGGGAATACTCAGTCCAACATCAGCACTCAGGAGTGCGAGTGCTGGCCCAAATCAAGTCAACAGATCAGGTTTCTGGCCACAGTCCCCAGTGGAGCTTTGTCTTCCATCGTGACTCATACTGTCTGAGAGCAGCTTCTCATTGTTGGGTATTAAGACACTGCATTTTGCATGTGGTTAAATATCTAATATAGATAAATTTACACTCTTATTTCTCAAAATGGTGTGAGTAGAGCACTCAAACAAGTGTTAAGGATACTTTTTCATGGTGTAATTGAATAGCAAAGCTGTGTAAATGAAAAAATTCTAAATCAATCACTTTGAAATCAATATCAGATAAATAAGTGAATAACAGGACTAATAGTGACTAGTTTTTATTTGATTTAATCCACACTGAATCTGCTAAATCCACTAAGTTGATTGACCAATCAAGTCTGTGCTGATTGACAAAAAAAGCCCTTTTCTTGCTGCTTTCTTACAACTAATCCTCGGTTAGCAAAATGCTGTTGTTTTTATCTATCATTTGTTCGCATCTGTGAGCTTGTGCAAAAGATGAAAGGTGTGCTTACTATAACAGCAAATCAAAACCTAATCAGACATAACGAGATCATTTCAGTTCAGTTTGAAAGTGTACAAAGACCTAATTAAAGTCTAATAAGAGGTCAAAAATGTAATCTGAAGTATGTGGAGATTGTGTGTTTGGGTCATAATGTGATCTCTGTCCATCAGCAGGTAGTGTGCCATCCCCCAACGCTCCTCTGAAGAGGATGCTGGCTTACACCGGCTGCTTCAGCCGCATGGCCACCATCAAAGACATCCACCTCTACCTGTCACAGAGGCTCCGCATCAAGGAGGAGGACATGAGGCTCTGGCTCTACAACAGTGAGGTGAGCTGTCACAGCAGTCCCTGTTACTTTCTCACTGGGCTTTGACACGCAGATATTTTAGTGCCATATGCTCTACCGACTTCAATCATGAATAGTCAGGTATTTAACAGCCAACATTTGATGTTGTGTTTAACAAGGATGTGAAGTACTACATCAAAGTACTACATTTAGAGGTAGAATTCTAGAACTAAGAAGTAGTACAATAGGTCATTTGTGCAAGCAGCTTGTTGTAACCCACAGTTAGAGTTCATTGTGACTGCGCCCTCTAGTGGTTGTAGTGATTATGATTTGCACAAAGGACGAAGTGAGGGGACACATTGAAGGAAAGATTTTATAATTGAGAGGAGAAACAACAGTTGCATAAGTTTCCACACACGTGTACAGCAGGATTCAATTAAGCAGCTAACATCCAATGATACTGTGGTATCTGTAAAAATCCAGAACAGGCCTAGCTAAGGCTGATTTTGTATAAAGATGGACAGGAACAATTCTTTAAAAGAGGGTTCATTGCACAGCTGGCAGGAGCTTCAGTCACAAGGACTGGATTTAGATTAATTGGACTAACGTAAAAAATTGCAGTCGACAAGGCAGATGTGATACTTGAGTGGATTTGATGGCCTTGCAGCAGTGAAATCCACAAAAGAAGAGAGGAGCAACTTTTCTTCAGGTAAATAAGAATGTAAATGGAGGATGTGATCAGCAAGAAGACAGGGAGGGATATTATAGTCGGGTGCAGTGGATAAACCCTAATTTCAAAGGTAAATGCACATAAGACAGTTCACTGGTGCAGAAATCGGAGACACTGATCTACAGAGATGTGAAAAAGCAAGAAGGTCAGATGAGTCACCCATCAACATATTCTTGACATGTGGCTGAGTTAATGTGGGACATACAGCAAGAGAACAGTACAGGCCTGAACCCTTGACGCCGAAGGGGTCTGGTGACTCTGTTGCGCTGTTGGAGGCACTGTGTAAGTCTATTTGTCTCCTTAACACACTAAGTCAGTCAGTCACAGTAGATCAACACAAAATTGTTCTAAGAGATCACCGCTATCCTGTGATGAAACATTTCTATCCTGATGGGATCCTGAGGGGTATCTCCCAAGATGACAATACCCCATCCATATTGCACAAGGGGTCACCGAATGGTTTGATGAGCCTGTAAATGGTGAAACACATATCTTATGGCGTTCGCTTTCACCAGATCTCCCACCTAGACACCAAATGAAGGAATACCTTTTAGAAGAATAGTGTTCCATCCCCTCAGTAGAGTACAGGGATTTGAGAGGCGAGGGACAAACTACCTGTGTGTCTACATGTTCAGGTTAGAGGAGTCTGATGGCCCAACATCTTAATTTAGGGCTTTCTAGCAGGTTAGCACAATAATTTCTACTGCTACCTCTAAAAACTGTTGTATAAGAAAGATCAACATAGTTATTATTCCACAATATAACTAAATCAAAACAAGAAAGAGATGAACTGCTTCCTGTTTTAGCATGCTTTATCCACTGTTTATCCTTTAGAACTACCTCACCCTCCTGGACGATGAAGATCACACACTGGAAAGTCTGAAGATCCACGACGAGCAGCAGCTTGTTATTGAGGGTATGAAAGGCCTCCCTCTACTGTTCCACTTCTGTCTAGATTTAGCCAACCTCTCTTCAGATTCAAAATAACGCTGTAGCCAACAACAGCTATTTTCACTGATGACAGGTAATTCTGAATAATGGTACATAAAAGTGGGAGCAAAATTGTTTAACCACCGAAATCTGTTTCTCTTCCTCCACAGTCAGGAACAAAGACATGAGCTGGCCCGAGGAAATGTCTTTCATTGCCAACAGTAGTAAGATGGACCGACACAAAGGTGAGCTGGGTGAGGACACACTTGGCAGGCTGTGATTAGTGGATATTAACTCTACAGACACATACTACATTTCAAGGGGAATCTTTGAATCATCCCACATTTACTCATTGTTGAAAATAGTGGGAGGCAGTGACTGTCAAAAAATAGGAGTCTCCAACAAAAATATAGTGATCTAAATGTACTCTGTGGGTGGGTAAATGCAGTGATATCTTTCGTTATTTAGGGCTTGAAGGATAGTAGGAGGAAGGTGGAGAGGCTCTTAAGCATACAGAGCTGCTTGATAAACTATCCAACCTACATTTGGTTTCACTATGCCTGTTTAAAAAAAGGTTTAACTTTTGAACATGTGCCTAAATATAATTTAGAAACGTGCAGACTTAAGGAACTTTAACAAGTTAAAAGTTAAACATTGTTCTGTAGTATCTAGACACTATTATGTGTAGTCCAAATTTTTACCTCTCATGTATCTCTTTAAGTTACAGTAAGTGCAATGCATAGGTTTTTATGAAAAAACAAGTAAATGGTCAACTTTGAAAAAGTGGCATGGTAAACAAGCTCTTCCCTTAACTTCAATGCATTTATTGGCTGCTCAATATATAATCTATATTAGGATGATAATTAAGAATAACTAAATGTTTATTTCCAGTTTATTATTGTCTCCTCATGTCAGTTTCCATTTCTTTATATTTTCAATTGTCATATCATTTTAATATCCTTTTCTGCTTCAGTCTTAAGAAGTAACATATAGATTTGGAAAATAGTCTTTTAACTGTGCAACAGATGGATTTTTTTTTTTTTTGGTCCAAATTTGTGACCTTCTGGAAATAGTTTTACAACAAAGCAAGTCATTAAACAACTTTAAAGATACCCAGACATGAGTCTTACAGAAGAAATAGGTGTTTAATTCTGTCCCCCAAACAAATGAGATATAATGTATGAAAGGCACAATACTTAAGTTTGATACTATCTTTCTCCCTCGTATGCATTGTTTATTAGTCTTTTTTAAGTCTTTTTTAAGTTCTTGTACAGAATTTCCCTCTGGGATTAATAAAGTCAGTCTAAGTCTAAAAGACATTAAGTTTGCCAAGGAACAATGTTTGTTACACACATTTACACACCTTATTTTCCAACTCAGTTCCTACAGAGAAAGGAGCCACTGGCCTCAGTAACCTTGGCAACACCTGCTTCATGAACTCCAGCATCCAGTGTGTGAGCAACACCAAGCCTTTGACAGACTACTTCATCTCAGGGAGACACCTCTACGAGCTCAACAGGTACTGTTGAAGTATATTAATCCGGTCTAAATATTGACACCATCAGTCTGAACCAGCTCATTTATACTGATCTGTTTCGGTGCATTGACAGAATCAACCCCATCGGGATGCGAGGTCACATGGCCAAGTGTTATGGTGACCTAGTGATGGAGCTGTGGAGCGGGACACAGAAGAATGTGGCTCCGCTCAAACTCAGGGTGAGCAGTTTTCCTTCAACAGTCTGTCGTCAAACAGAGAATCCGGTTCTCAGTCTCTGTTTTGTCTCTGTTGTGATGTAGCTTCACTTACTTGTTAGTAGCTTATGTTTCCAGCTTTTGGCATTTTTGATCCATACCGATTAACCTCTCTGCAAACAGAGTATTGTTGTGTTTATGTTCCGTATATAAACTTGCTAACGTGCTACAGGAGCACTTTTACAAAGCACCTTTAAAATGCTTTTAAAGGTTATGTAGAACTAAAGTTCATGATGCCATTCCTTCCTCTCTAGTGGACGATAGCGAAGTACGCCCCACGCTTCAACGGCTTCCAGCAGCAGGATTCGCAGGAGCTGTTGGCCTTCCTGCTGGACGGCCTCCATGAAGACCTAAACCGAGTCCACGAGAAGCCCTATGTGGAGCTGAAGGACAGTGATGGCCGGCCCGACTGGGAGGTGGCTTCTGAGGTCAGCATTCACACTCCTAATTGAATACTATGAAACAAAATAAACACTGTATTTCTTTTTCTGGTATGATGTTCTGGATCATAGTTTTTCAAACTTTGAGTCTCAGTGGCTCATAGCAGATCATTCTGGCGGAGATTTGACAGCCGAGTGCAGGATGGGAAATCAAAATATGTACTTCTTGTCAAACCATAACTCACTTACATCAAAAAACACAGACGTACCCAGATTTTTATGTTCACTTCCTGAAGATATCATTATCGCAGATGTCCATCTTAACTAAACATCCATGAATCTACGTAGACATAATGAAAACAACGTGCTTCTTTTAACTTCAGAACTTGTCTATTATCAGTGTTTGTCCAAATGTAATAATTGTAGTAAGTGTAATTGTACAAAACAAGTAAAATATAAACTAATAAGGCAATGTACGAGGGACATGCATGCTCATCCTCATTATGCATGCATAATGAGGATTAAGCAGTGTATAGATAATGGATGGATGGATGGATGGATGGATGGATGGACAAAGCATCATTCCCTAGTGAGGATTAAGCAGTGTATAGATAATGGATGGATGGACTGTGTTTAATACTGTAGCGACCCAAGAGGCGTTTGCTCAGACTATTGTCGGAGTCTGCTGAGGCCACGGGAATGTTGCCATTCAAATCAAAATTGTTAAATGAGTGGTTTTGGGATTGTTATTTCAGTTGTGTTGTGTTTGAATTTTGATTGTTGTGGATAGATGAGGTGATTTTCAGTGCTTGTGTGGCTGAGAGTATTGTGAAGATTTAGCGAGCAACAGGCCACCATGAGGGATACTTGTGTAGCGGTTAATGGCTTCCGGCCAGCGCCTAATTGCACCCTGACCTAGACAGAGTTCAGGCAAATAGATAGAACACTGGACGCAAGAAACATTTGGCAAACTAGGATATCTTTCTCAGGTTATTATTGTGCCAAACATTAACGAACAACTTTGGTGAAACAATTATTAGTTAGTATTTCTACCATGTGTATCCCACATTCTAGTAATAACATAACCATGTACATTGGAACCAAGGGAGCTCACACTTACGCTGTATAATAGGGGAACTTGTGATAGTTATGCAAAGTCTGCTCACACAGGGGGTTATAAAGTTGAGTCATTTGGTCCAAATTTGGTAGTTTATCTTTTTGTATCCTCAAAGACAAACTCTGCTTTTCCATTTTGTGTGTTTCTAAAATTACACTATACCTACGTACATATATCCATCCATCAATTATCTATACACTGCTTAATCCTCACTAGGGTCACAGGGGGGCTGGAGTCTATCCCAGCTGACTGAGGGTGAAGGTTCACCAGTCTATCACAGGGCTACACTTAGAGACAGACAACCAAGCACACTCACATTCACACCTACGGACAATTTAGAACTACCAGTTAACCTCAACATGTTTTTGGACCTTGTGGGAGGAAGCCGGAGAACCTGGAGAGAACCCACGCTGCACGGGGAGAACATGCAAACTCTACGCAGAAAGATCCGGGTGTCCTCACCGGGACGCGAACCGGCGACCTTCTAGCTGCGAGGCAACGATGCTAACCACTTACATATATGATATTTCAAATGTTGGCAAAATGGCGTGCAGCAGCTTTATATTCGTCCTGTTAAAAACCAAAAATAATGTGCAGATCAAAGATTTCTAAAAAAGTTCTGTGGTATTTGAGTCTTGAATACCGTGCATCAGTGTTCTGTGAATGTCATTCTAATATGGTCTCAGTTTAGGGCTCAGAATATGTTAAAATGATTTGCATCCTTTAAGCTGCACTGTGTCCAACATGGCTACCTTGTATTCTCGTACTTTTCCAGAGAGCTCCTTTCCTGGAGGGCAGTTTCAGAGTCATTTTTGTCTGACTTTGAAAAACCCTGTCTAGGATAAAACTACAGAGGAGCTCATTATTGCCGGCCAGCTTTTGCTGCTTGTATTAAAAGGGCATTAAGCTAAGAATGGCTTTCATCAGCTTTAACTCTCATCCAACTAATTGTAACTACACAGACTAGCACAGTCACTTTCATTATTTAGATGACTGTCATTTAAACACTGAAAGTTTTGTGGTATCATATTCTGTCACTGTGCAATTCAAAACAACATTACTTGGAAACTGAAACTTTGAAATTGAAGTATACATACGTAAACCAGCTTAGACAGAAAGTAATACTGGATTAATTGTTTCAGCTATATTGGCCTGAAGTGGTTGCTACATATTATATAACTGCAAAAAAATAGACTTACTGAGTATCAGTTGATGAAACCAACATTCTGTCGCCTCCTGCTCTCTGCAATCACAGCCCACATTACAGTGTAGTTTTTCACGGGTCATGAAGTCTACCTGTTCAGCAGAAAAACAATTCATTCTTTTGCTGCTGTGCTGAGATGCTGGTTAAATGACTGTTTCATGATTGCAAAGTCATCAATCAGTTCCTTATCTTGGCTGAGCAGGTGTACATCATCAGTATTTTCTAAAAGCTTTGTTTTTGCTGTCCACAATGAGCCAAACTTGTCCACACTCTATTCAAAATGCTGAATAACACTGTCTCTTCACAGCTGGGCCTCACATCCATCTATGGACCATAAATGCATTCAGGTTTTACATTTTTGTCTAAAAGAGTCTGTCTGAGGGCTGCAAGGTGGAGCGGTGGTTAGCATCGTTGCCTCGCCGCAAGAAGGTCGCCAGTTCGCGTCCCAGTGAGGACACCTGCGTGGAGTTTGCATGTTCTCCCCGTGCAGCGTGGGTTCTCTCCGGGTTCTCTTGGCTTCCTACCACACAGTCCAAAAACATGCTGAGGTTAATTGGTGATTCTAAATTGTCCGTAGGTGTGAATGTGAGTGTGCTTGGTTGTCTGTCTCTAAGTGTGGCCCTGTGATAGACTGGTGACCTGTCCAGGGTGTCCCCTGCCTTCGCCCTAAGTCGGCTGGGTTAGGCTCCAGCCCCCCATGACCCTAATGAGGATTAAGCGGTGTATAGAAAATGGATGGAAATGGATAGATAGTGGATGGATGGATGGAAAGTCTGTCTGAATAAAAGTCAGTCCAAGCTCCAGAAAACTTGGTTTCCAAATTTTTCTGTGGCATTAAATTGGCTATAATCGATATAATTCTAACAGCATTGTGAAATATTCAATAAATTCAATTTGCAAGACGGATGAGAGTAGGAAAGAGTGGGAATAAGGCAGCTGTGACTTTTATCCTCAGGCTTTATGGTATCAAATGAAACGTGAGCCCTCCCCTCCTTAGAGGGATGTTGATGTAACAGACTGTCACATCCTCTGAAGTCTGTTCTGAGAGTTGGAGGATGAGGAGCTGTATTGATGATGTGCGTTGTTTTCTGTTTGCCCTGAGGGGAGGGATTTGCAGGATTAATGATGTGTGATCTCACTGTTGTGTGTTGGTGTGTGTCTCTTCACCCTACAGGCGTGGGAGAACCACCTGCGTAGAAACCGTTCCATCGTGGTGGATCTGTTCCACGGTCAGCTCAAGTCCCAGGTGAAGTGTAAGACCTGCGGCCACATCAGCGCTCGCTTCGACCCCTTCAACTTCCTGTCTCTGCCCCTGCCCATGGACAGCTCCATGCATCTGGAGATCACTGGTGAGCAGGCTGACAGAAAGATGTTTCACTAAATTCCTTTTGTTTTTTTAACAACAACACCTGAATAACGTGTTATTTCGTGGTGTGCATGCAGTCATCAAACTGGACGGCTCCACGCCTGTGCGCTACGGCTTGAGGTTGAATATGGATGAGAAGTACACAGGGCTGAAGAAACAGCTGAGCGAACTGTGCAGCCTGAAGCCTGAGCAGATCCTCCTGGCTGAGGTCCATACTTCAAACATCAAGGTACTGCACTGGTGACACTGCACACCTCTTCGTCTCATGCGTCAAGTGTAGCCGCTAACATTGAGGACGAAGCACATCTTAATGCGACACACACAGTTAGATGTCAAATTAAATGCTCAGTTTGCTCAAATATCTAAAAATATATATTTTCATAGCCTCCAGATGAAGGGTAATTATATCATCTGCATCAAATCTACTTCCAATTACACAAAAATCTAATGTACGCTATAGAACACGAACAAAAACTCACCTTTGTTAATTAGAGCAGATAACATCCAAATAATGAATGCAAGCTGAATAATCAAGTTGTTTCATTTGAAATTAAAACAAAGGAGAAAGTATTTCCCAGATGTACAATAAGAACTAGTGACTGATTGTTTGCAACTCTGGTACATGCATTCACTGCTCATTTGTGTTCACTCACTGAACATGTTGTCTCAGACAGCCAGACTTATCTCCACAGTGCTGTGTCAGTGTTGAACAATGATCTGACTGCACATCATTATGATTCTGCTGTAGTGGGGGGAAAAAAAACACTCTGACTTGTTTGGGTTTCTTTAAACCAATCACAATCTTCTTTAGCAGCGCTAATCCCAGGATGCAACAACAGTGCATCTGCAAATAGTAACAGAGGAGTTGTTTTGGTGGAACATTAGCATGCAGAGAGGTTAGTATTGTTATTAATGTGGAACATTTACCAAAAAAATAGGCGGCGCTACCTTCTTACACGATTCGAATCTTTAGCAAAACTTTTAGTTTTCAGTTTAGTTCATTGCTTGGAGGTGGTTGTTCTTTTTTGTAGTGAAGGGCGTTTGGAAAGCGGTAACACTTTGTGGAAGGAGAAATCTTGAGAAATGGCAGGCTTATACCCAAAGTGTACTTTTAGTGAATCAGTCTTGTCTGGAGAAACAACCACAGTCAATAGGACGAGCGCACATTACCTGAGAAGTGCTGGCGAGTCTTTCAGAGGGACAGTGTCTTTGTCTACTCTCAAGGTCCTGAGTTAATTAAATAAACAACATTTAGGCCAAAATGAGTTTTGGTTGATTCATCACTGAACTATTTTGCTGTGAACCAACCAGCTCATCATTTTTATGGTCAAAAAGAGCACATGGTTGCTTTTACCAAACATGCATGTATTGTCGCCGGTGTCAGATGTGTGTGCATTTTTCTAGCTGCCTGACTGACTGGTGATTGGCTGCTTTAATTGCATGCTTTGATTTTGTTGCCTTGCTTCACTGTTGACAAGTAAAAATGCAGGTAAAAAAAAAAAAAACATAAAAATTGCAGCTGCATCAATCAAATCAAAACATTACACTTTTTTAGTTAGGGTTAGGGTTAGGGTGAAAAATAAAAACTACCAATCCAGCATAGTCCTGAAAGTGTGCTGATAGTTTAGCATGAAGCCACAATGCATCAGTGCATCACACCCAGAGTCAATCTACCAAATAAAAAGATATTTATGTCACTAATAATTCTAATAGTAGGTCTGTAAGATGGGGAGGGACAAAACTTGATCTATCAGATTCAGCTTGGTGCAAGCGGCTACATCATAGCATGTTCGTACCACTTTTTGCTCTAGTTGTGTTACAGAACATTTATATCACCGTAACCTCCAAACAGAAGTTGCTTCATGACACATGAACAGGGTGTCATGAAGTGTGTTATTAACGGACTCTCAGTGAAATGCTGCAGTCTGATATGGCACCACTTTGTGTTCAGAACTTCCCTCAGGACAACCAGAAGGTCCGTCTGTCTGTCAACGGCTTCCTGTGTGCGTTTGAGGTCCCAGTGCCAGGTTCACCAACATCACTGAGCTCACCCACCCTCACAGGTGAGTCCGTCCACTGAAGCCATGTTACTGTAGACCTGTGTGACAGTCCACAGATGCTCATTTCCTGATGGAACTTTCTCGTCTCCTTCATTAGACATCACGCCTATAGCCAATGGCTGCGCTGCTAACGGGCATCTTGCTAATACGCCCGTCCTCATCCCTAACGGTGGGCCCAGCACCATGGTGCCCTGCAGCCCAGAGACGCCTGTGGCCAACGGGGTCGCCAATGGTCACATAACACCGGTGCAGGAGAGCCCCTTCATTGGATACATCATCGCCATGCACAGGAAGATGGTGAGAACTTGCAGAGCAACAGTAGAATAAATGTTATTTCCACTGCTGCTGCGCCTTGTAGATGTTAGTTTACAGAAGATGACTAGCTCCCATTACAACATATACATATTTGTTCCATCTTTCAGATGCGTACGGAGTTGTACTTCCTATCATCTCAGAAGAACCGGCCCAGTCTGTTTGGCATGCCGCTCATTGTTCCCTGCACAGTCCACACCAGTAAGAAGGACCTGTACGATGCAGTCTGGATCCAGGTGTCCCGACTGGCCAGCCCGCTGCCCCCTCAGGAGGCCAGCAACCATGCCCAGGACTGGTAGGCTTCTCCATAAATCATAACTGTTTTGCAATCATTTATGCTTTGGATAGAGCTAGCTGTGTCTTTGACTAAACCAGACTAGATACAAACAGCTGTAGTATCTTTGTTCTGAACTTACTAAGATGTTTTATTCATGTTCTCATCTGGCTCAGAAGTATTTTTCAAAAATATCGGGGATCTTTCAGATCGTTGCTGTTGCTCTGCTCCATATAACAGTGAACAAAGAGACAGCAGATTTGTGAGGGCAAAGTCCTGTCACTTAGTGTTACATGATTAGGAACCACCTGAGCTTATGCTCACAATCAAGATCAGGGCTGATCAGTATCAGCTCGCTAAAGTCTGATCCATTTAACTTCCTTTGTTTAGTGTCACTTACTTCAGTCCCACTGACTGCCAGAACACCCACTGCAAGGAAGAAGCTGTAAATATGTTTGTAACACACAGCAGTGTTAGCAAACAAAATAAACAAGCACTTTTAAGTGATGATAGACATGAATATTGTTTTTCTGTGTGTGTTTTTAACCTGTAGTGATGACAGCATGGGTTACCAGTACCCCTTCACTTTACGGGTTGTGGGGAAGGACGGCAACTCCTGTGCCTGGTGTCCCTGGTACAGGTAAGAGTAGCTCATGTACACCTATAGATGGTGGGGTAGAGTGGTCTAAGATTAGCACATTTGAATTGTTTTGAGTATATATGTAAGTATTTATGATCAGAATATTAAATCACACATTTAATTTATTTTATACAGAAAAATACCTGTATGATTAAGAAAAAGCTAATAGAATGTAAAGAAAACTCCTCTGACCTTTGCACGAACATCAGTCAGAAAGATTAAATTAGAAGTAAAGAGACCAAAGTGTTTCTTTGCCTGAGCAAAGCTGTGTGTGTGTTTGTGTGTTTCCAGGTTCTGCAGAGGTTGTACAATAGAGTGTACAGAGGACAGAGCTTCTGTGGGGAATGCTTATATAGCTGTGGACTGGGACCCCACTGCCCTGCACCTCCGCTACCAGACCTCCCAGGAGAGGGTAAAACATGCACACACACACACACACACACACACTCTCTCTCTCTATCTCTATATCTATCTCTCTCTGCCCATCTCACCCTGGGAGCACCAGATAAAGTCACCTCAAGCAAAGTCAAAAGTAGAGCAGTAGAGGAATGTCTATGATAAATGAAATACACCATTTTGTGTGTTATGTGCCTGAAAATGTTAAAGACACACCTCTGAGATTCTAATTCTGTGTGTGGAGCTCCGTCTCCTTGATAGATTACACTCTACTGTGTGTGAAGAACAATGCAAAGGCCATCTTTCAGTCTTTAAAACAACAACATTGTAATGCAGGGCTGCACGACATCGGAAAAAAAGCTCACATTGCAATGTTTAGTTTTTCTGTGATATATCAGTATTTCTCTCCTGTTTTTCGCTCAATTGTGGTGCATATGTGGAGCCTGCAGGTCAACAAACGTCTTTTAAATGCATAAAAACTCAGTATATCCAAGAACCTTGTTAGTGAACGATGTCACATCAGACAGATTAGTCATGGAAAGTGTGAAGGGTGTTCTTTATTTTTCTTATCAAGCAGGGGGAAAAAGTTGTAGCAGGATGTCCTATGATCTCACGATGAACTAATTTGCCTTACTTCACATCACACTTCCTGTGATGTGACTACTGCTCACATTACACTGTGAAACAATACATCATTCATCCATATTGTAATTTATAATATCGTGTCAGCTACTGACCCTAGTTGCCTTTTGAAGACATGCAGTACTTGTCACCAACACACTTTAGAGTATATGCAGCTCTTGGGATATTTTTTGACCCTAAAAGGAGAGAAATCTGTCAAAATGGAAGGAGTAGGAGTGAGACTTTGACTGCAGAACGGTGGGAGTGTGACCTGATGAGTATGTTGCTGTGCCCTGCTGTTGTCCTCCTGCCCTGTGCTCTACTGACACTTTATCTGTTTTTTCCAGCACAGACTTTCATGTTTATGACTTTATCACAGTGGTTCACTTGGTCCTTGTGTTATTGTTGTATATTTGAGATAAGGGAAGAACAGAAACAGGTGTATTTCTGAATTTGGCCACACAGAGTCCCCAGAGAGCTGGTACATTTGGAATTTGTTGTAAGAGGTGCCATTAAAGTTTTAATGTTACTTCAAATGGTTTTGGATGGTGATGAAAAGTGCTGTGGTTTTACATACTAATACAAGTATTCATCTGCTTTCCTTCACCTATTCTTGTGCTCCAGCTACATTGAACAAAGACAGCTCATATGCTTTTCACACATCGTCAGATAACTAGAATCACCGACTGATTCAGAAAATTACGAGTTGTTAGGAGCCATAAAAAAAACAGTGTGAGGTGATCTCTTCTCAAAATTGCTTGGCTTTACTAAAAAGACAACAAATGGCACCTTTCCTGGCCATCTGCTGACAGGTAGGACCAAAAGCAGAATAGTGTGAACTCATCCTTTCGTTCATTTTGGCCTCGCTGCAGATTGTGGAGGAGCACTGCAGTGTGGAGCAGTCTCGTCGAGCCCAGGCCGAGCCCATCAGCCTGGACAGCTGTCTGAAGGCCTTCACCAGCGAGGAGGAGCTGGGAGAGGATGAGCTCTACTACTGCTCCAAGTGCAAGACCCACCGGCTGGCCACCAAGAAGCTGGACCTCTGGAGGCTGCCACCCATACTAGTCAGTGGCACACTTCAGCCTCTAAGGGAGACCTGAGCTCTGGCCTCTACATGTGGTTTTCAGCAAATTTAGTAAAAAATAGTTTGTTGAAGGACCGTACAGTGTATCTCATGTGTGTTCTTTTCACCAGATTGTCCACCTGAAGCGCTTCCAGTTTGTGAACGGTCGCTGGATCAAGTCCCAAAAGATCGTCAAGTTCCCGAGGGAGAATTTTGACCCCAGCGCCTTCCTGGCTCCCAGAGACCTGGAGCAGCACTGCCTCCACTCCCGCAGCGAGAGTGAGGATCTGCTGAGGGTTGGAGAAGACAACTTGTCCTCCATCTCTGCCCCTGCTGGCTTCTGTAACCTCCCCAAAGGTATCACATGTTGACCAGTGCCTTCTTTAGTCATATCTAACCCATGAGGCTTTTTACAGCGATGAGTGTATTTTGTCTATTTTTTTTCTTTCTTTTTTTACATTTGCGTAATAAAAACATGACAGTATGTTAAACAAAATGGTATAAATGAGTAGCAGAAGACTTTGTTCTGTCTTCATCATCCACCTTGTGGTTTCCCACAGCCTCCCCCGCCTCAAGCAGGAAGTCGGCACCTTCTCTCAGCCGGAATAGTAGCCCCTCCGGCAGCCCAAAGACCGGCAGTGGAGGCCGTAGACCGGGCCGGCTACGCCTGCCCCAGCTGGGCAGTAGACACCGCCTCTCTAACAGCAAGGAGAACCTGGATGGAGCTGCTAATCCTGAAGCCGAGGCGCCACAGGCAGACACAGAGGGCAGCTCGGGAGCAGGTGTGCCCGGATCAGGAGAGCCGAATGCATCAGACTCATCCCGCAGTAGCGAGGCGTCCAGCAGCCACTGTGACGTGGTGCTGGTGAACGGAGAGAGCAACGGGCTGAGCTCAGACTGCAGCACAGAGAGCAGCATGGACCCCGACAACTCTCTGCTGCAGCACAGAGACAACATGTGTCTGGACGCCATCTACAACCTCTATGCAATATCAGTAAGTAACATGCATTGGAGGCATTGTCATACAAGCAGTGATAATAGGCTCTCTGCTGTCTAACAAATCCTGAATATTATTCTGATTTATCTCCTCAGTGCCATTCAGGAATCATGGGAGGAGGCCACTATGTGACATATGCCAAAAACCCCAATGAGAAATGGTACTGTTACAATGACAGCAGCTGCAAGGTGAGACATCAGGACACTTAGTTCCTTGTTTAACAGCAGGTCCTTCATTACTCTGTTTTAGTTATTACCAGAGATACTTGGACAAACATACAGTATCACACTTGTTGACAAAGCCTATAAAAAGTATCCTACTTAGAGTTTTGCATGTTTTTTTGTTATCTTAGTAATTGTCTATTTAAAGCTTAGCCACGTCAACTAGATATGACAAAGCATTTATTGCAATGAGGTGTTGCACATACAATGAAACCGCACAACTTCATCTTTCCAATATTGCTGTTGCTTGTCTGTGTGACCAAGTATTGGTGAAAAAAATTCTATTTTAATTGACATTCGATTTATATTTATATTTATGGATCAGACACGTATACAGCTCTGCATCCATTTCCACACCCATCACTGTTTACTCACGTACCCATGAACTCAGCATTGCAGCGATCTTTGCCAAAATATGTTAAAAAAAAACACAAGAAAAACCACAACAGGGCTTTGTGATTATGCGTGTTGTGCATTTGTACATACAGAAGGAGTAACATGATGAAGACAGATCAAACTTCTGCAGCGTAATAACTTTACACATTTTTTCATTGGAGTCATAAAGTCCCCATCGTCTTGTAAGTCTTTTGCCTGATTTGCCACCTGTGCAAGTAGGTAGATAAACACTTGCATGAATAAAACAAATTTATTTCCATTTAGCACGAAGCACTTTTTTTTTCCCCCATCATGGTTCCATTATTGCCAAACTTCAGACAATCTCCCCAATAAAATTCTCACCAGTTACCTCTACTGCTAGCATTTTATGGTATGATGAATGTTAAAACATAACAACTCCATGATAGATTTTTTTTTTCTTTGATTTAAAGACCAATATAAAAATTCTGCAAGTATTATCAGACCAAATGATTAAAAACTGGGTTGCCTAGAATGTTCTGAAAAATACAACATGTATGATCTTTGATAATGACCAAGATAACACCTTAAAAAGAAAGGTAGTGTAATTAACCTAAAAATTGTTTAGTTAATGTTTTACTACTTTACGACAACTCATGCCATTACTTTTTTTTTTTTTTTCAAATTTCCAGGAAGTGCACTCTGAGGAGATCGACACCGACTCGGCCTACATCCTCTTCTACGAGCAGCAGGGAGTCGACTACTCCCAGTTCCTGCCAAAGATCGACGGCAAGAAGATGGCCGACACCAGTAGCATGGACGAAGACTTTGAGTCCGACTACAAGAAATACTGCGTCCTCCAGTGATTGCAGCTCGTCTTCCATCAACCAGCACTACACCTGCTCTCCGCTTTCAGCCTGCTGCCCTGAGCAGGAACCGCCACACGTTCAGAACCTTCTGAAGAATATCTCACAAACTGCTAAAGACTAGTCAGACTGTGCTCTCTGTCTTTAGGGATGCGCCGCAGCACTTTCTACACTTGATCGCAAACATGGATGAGCGAAAAAGGTTTGCCAAGACAACAATAAAGCCCCCCTGTGAAAGCACTAAACTGGTGCACTTTGCTGAGCCCGACGATACAACCCCCACCCTGCCCTCCCGTGAGCCTCGCCATAACATACATGTAACATATACTTGCATACTAACGCATCTCTGAATGTATGCCACATTGGCCAAGTCATGAGGTGATGTTGCTTTCTTATTGTGCATTTATCACTTGTGATGTCAGAATGAAACAAAGACATTTGCACCTGGAGGTAATATTTTTTACCTGAAGAGGGAGGATGTGTTCCAGGTGTGAATACGAGGCTGATAATTAGATATGGCTTGAGTTTTAAATGCCAACTGTACATGGGGCACAACCGTTAAAGAACTTGTGTGTTGGTGTCACATTTGGTGCCACAGGCCAACCCGATGTCGAAATTTGGTATCTAGGATATTGGATACTGTGATGAGCTTTTAAAGAATGGTTCTCCAAAGGTTTTATTAGCGATAGTGGAACTAGGGAAAACATAAGTCATACGCTACCTCATCGCTTCCCACAGTCTGCCGGCCAACTGTACCCTAAAAGTCTGTGACAGTATTAATAATAATTAAATGCTTCCTTCCGGTGTAGGAGACGTGGTACAAACATTTCAGGAACACCACTCATTTAAAACAAAAAACATAATCCACCCCCCTCAGCTATCCCTTCCAGGACGCTCACACAGGTCCTGAAAGTCACATAAAATTAGGCAATATTGCCAAGACTGTGTGTCCATCCCACAGCTGCCAAATATCCGTGGTGATTCGTGCAATGTTGACCTCCTGTGTGTAGCTACAACTCCTCTGAAAGCCCAAAACACTGAGTGTGAACCTGGGTTTGTTTAGAACAGGTGCCATGATTTCAAAATAGAAATGCATAAAGATTAATATACAGTATATGTTGAACCGTTTTTTTTTGTTTTTTTTTTCCCTGCTAATGTGTTGTTTTTTTTAAGATTTATTTTATTGTTGTGATTTTTTTTTTCTTAAGGCAGGCTTCAGGAACCTCTTCAGATCAGGAATGAATATTTAGCTGGAAGCCTCACACAGAGGGAGCAGGTCTGTCTTCACAGCGCTGGTGCAACATGCGCCTTAAATGTGCTGCAATTCTCCGCAGCTGAATCATAGTCACCTGCAAACTCCACACCTTCCCCACTAAGAGACCCCAGAGAACTGGAAGATTAGGAATGACTGTCAAAACGGATTTTACCGGTTATTTTAACATGATTTAACTAGTAACTTGAGACTCCTAACATTTTCAGATCAGCAAAGACAAAAACCAGTGCAGCACAAACCAGAGCCATTGGGGGTTTTTGGGTTGTTTTTTTAAAATAATAAATATATGTCAGGAATTCTTTTTTCCTTGTCAAAGACTGTCCAATGCTTTACCCATGATGCAGCTCAACCGCCAACAAACATGAGTGTGTGTTATGCTAATAGTGGTTGATGTGACCTGACGCAGCCGCTGAGGTTTTGTAACCTCACCTTATTCTAACACAAAACCACAAAAACATGTAATCGTGACTTTTCAAACTCAAGTCTTTAGACCCAGCTGACACCAGCTTAAAAGAGACTTCATACAGCTATACAGTAGTGCTCCCCAACAACTTCAAAGACACGTTGGCCCTTTTCAGACATGTAATATGTAACTTTGCTGCTTCATCGACGGGTCTGTGTCATTCAAACATTGGTCACTTTTACATCATTGCTCCTCACAGCTTCATGCAGACCTACCTGCCTGTCACAGCAGTGTTTTGTCATGAGCCTGAGATTGGACAGTACATCAGTGACTTAGCCTACCTGTCTGGGCTGAAGAGAAAAGACTCCCACAAACAGCTGGAAGCAACAAAGTCAACTTTAGTTCTGATAATATCATATGTTTGATCAAAACCCAGATTATATTTATTTTAGGTGAAATTTATATTTACAGAAAATTGACCAGGGTGCTCATTCAGATGCCACCAGACTTTGAATTTGATGTGTAGAAATCAGTGGAGTTCTCCTTTAACAACAAGCTGAACAGCAGCCATTCAGTGTCCTGTCTGGTTGCCTGTTTTAGTATCACTTCTGTAACCACAGGCTTCCTGCTGCACATCCAAACATCACTGCCATACACCGTATGTGAAGATGGCTGCCTCTTCCTCCGTTGGTGTTAAAGTGAAACATTAAAGAAGGTGCTGGTGATGTCGTTTGCACACCAGTGACAAGAGGAGGAGGTGTGATGTTGAGGTCCCACCTCCTGCCCGACTGTCCTCACTGTCTGGATGCTGGCTAATGATGAGTAACTGCTGGCTGTCGAGCTACATGTCAGCTGCTGTTTACCGTCACAGACTGGTTGTGGTGGTAGCTTTGCATTTAGGACCGAGCAGGAGGCGAGACCTCATTCCTGTCTTTACACACAGGCTGTGATGACCGCAGCAAGGTGGAAAGATAAACCACTGAAATTGACCATGATCACCAGATTTTCAAGGGCTGCTGAAGCAGATGTGTGGGCTGATGCACACCGTTAAACCACAACATAGTCCTACAAGGTCAGGGTCTGCGTGCAGCTCTTACATTTGTAGCTAATATTGTTGTGTGCTTTTTTTCAACCCTGCATCCAAATCTAATTAGTATTTCATTTGGTTTTAAACCTTTATGCTGCATGTTCCTTAACAGATCTGTGTTTAATTCAGTTATCATTGTTTGCTTTTCCCCCATTTTGTGCATTAATCCCACCCTGATGGGTCCCATAAACCCCATTCATATTTCAAAAAGACGTGATTTGACGCTGCAGAAAGAAATTGTGTTCAATTGGATTTAAATCATTTCAGCTAGCTGCTACCATAACGGCAGCAGACAGTCGTACATTTCAGCCTGTTTGGGGACGATGGTTTCAGATTTTTTCTGAATTAATGATAAATATTTATTTAATTTAAATTCGGGATTGTTTTAGGAAAATCTACAATTGCAGAGACCTAAATCCAACTCCGCTAACTGTCTCAGGACTTTTTCCCTGTTTCCCATGCATGAGATGTGCTTTCCAGAAAAAAAATCCACAGAAAATGTCAGTGTCATATAGCATTACCTGAACCCCGTAAGCAACTCTACTGATATCAGATGCTTTGAAATGAACCAAAGCATGTAAAAGCTGTCAGATCTGTAAAAGCATCACTGGACCCAACGTTTCTAGCTAATCCTTTGTTCTCTGTGAGCTACATCTAAATACTAAAGTTCTAAACTTTTAAATTGCGTTCCTCCTTTTATCTTAAGGTGTCGCTACTCGATGCGACTGTTGAGGTCGATTTAACAAACCCATGTTTGCGCTGCGTGAACTCCAGCAGCAGATCTCAGCCTGCGTACAGCTCCTCCAGCAGGGGCTCAGTCTAATCACTGTGAACAGACGGTCAGCAGCTCCTGATGGACGATTCCCCCAAATTGTGGATCACAGAGGAGATGAGTCTCTGTGTTTGTTCCCCCTTTTTTTTTAGCTGCTGTGTTTGTGTGGAGAAGGCATCGTTATGGATGTATTTGGAGAGATATCTGTCACTGAATGAAACTTTATTTTCCTTTGGAAAAAGTACGTTTGTTGAACAAATGGAAATGTACAGATGAGTGCTATTTATGTTTGCTTGCTCAGCTCTTATTTTCTCCTCCACCCTCCTGCCTTTGCACCGAGTTGTAGACGATGTCCAGTTTGTGTCTGTGTTTGAAACGTCATCACATGGCTCAAAGGGAAAATTGTACTAAGGATTTGTCTCTTGAGAACCCAGTTTGTAATGTTTGCTTCATTTAAAGGTGCAATAGATGTTGACTTTTTTGGGGGGCTGTGAATGTGTCCTCAGACGACCTGTAGCTTCAACTGTATTAACAAGAATGCAAAATTTTAGGTTGGGGTTAATTTTAGCACAATTTCCGTGATCCAGGAACAAAGATTTTCTGCCCAACAGAACTGAGGTGTGATGCTGAAATTGGGCAAACGCTGATCCTGTAAAACGCAGGGCTAATATCGGAAACCCCGCCCCTCCCACAAAGCCCCGCCCATGACCCCGCCCCCCCAGAAGATTAGTTTGGAGTGTTGGCAGGCAGTGCAATCTACTACTGAGCTGTCTGTCAGTGTCTGTAGCCTCTTTTTATTTAAGTTCATTTCTCTCAGATCTGAACCAGACGTGTTAATTTAAAGAACTTTTTGTAAGGTGTTTGTTGAAAGAAAGTGACATTGCACTGACATGAAAACATGTACATAAAAAAAATGTGTTTTGTAAATAAGCCAATGAAAACTATGTATTTGAATATGAACTGTACAAAATACTGTACTTGTAGTTGTATATGGAGTGATACTGTTGATCTGTAACAAAATACCCAAGCAACAAATTAAATTCTGCAGAGGAAATGATGACACCAGACTGAAATTAGTTTTTATTTGGACCTTGCGGTGCAGCTTTGGTCTGTGCTTTAACAACTTCTGGCCAGATTGCCGTAGCGGTTTTTGCAGATATTCATGAACTGTGAAAGCCTTAGTGATCCCCTGACTTGTCACCTCAGTCTCTAGTGTGAACTACATGTTGATGATGTTAGAGAGGAGAAAACCACTCAACAAGGACATCGAGAGGGCAGAAAAACGGTGCTTCTTTAACCAGTCACGCTCGTCTTATGTGAGCTTAACTAATCAGCGGCACTCAGGAGTGGAGTGGGCCTTGAAATAGCTTCTACATGGGACATAATACTGTAATAATAGGCAGGTTGGTGTGTGTTGGAGTCATTTGTTTTATTGAATTGCTTCCATTTGTCCTGTGCTTTGAGTAATAAACACACACAGTCAATCATAGCGGTACTGTAAAGCTGCAGCTAAGAACTCATTTTGTTATCAATATACCTGACAGTTCAATTTATATTTTCATGTATAAATGGTTTGCCCTAAGTCGGCTGGGATAGGCTCCAGCCCCCCCGCGACCCTCGTGAGGATTAAGCGGTGTACAGATAATAGATGGATGTATAAATGGTTAAAAAGTCCATTTTTGTTCCCTGAATCTTACTTTATTTGTCATCTGACCAATCGTCAGAAAGAGACACAAATTTTGAGCTTTGTGTCACAAAACTAGGAAACAAATTTAGTGATTTTTGCTTTGAAAATAAATGAAGAACCATCATGAACATTGGTGCCAGTTAATTTTTTTGTCAGCTTTTTTGTCAGCTGTACTGGTCTCTAAGTGCCTGGGGACATTTTGAATCCTACCTGTAAAGTTGAGATCAATGGAAACCAACAACCGCTTTTTGCCAAGGGTTTTTTTTTTTTGAGGTTATTCCAACCATTATTATTCCTCCTTAGTATTCAACACACAAAGCCTGGCATATATCACTCCATCCATTATTTATGCACCGCTCTATCCTCTGTAGGGTTGCGGGGGAGCTGGAGCACGGGACATCCTGGACACGTCACCAGTCTGTCACAGGGTCATACAGAGAGACAACCAAGCACACTCACATTCACACCTACGGATTAGTTAGAATCACCAGTTAACCTCAGCATATCTTTGGACAGTGGGAGGAAGCCGGAGAACCTGGTTTGAACCCACCCTGCACAGGAAGAACATGCAAACTCCACACAGACATGAACAGAGGGACCTTCCAGCTGTGAGGCGACGCTGCTAACCATCGTATATGTGGAGCTGAAAGAGCATGAACATGTCAGATGATCAGACTAATGAATTAGTCTGCTAATTGAAGATCAGCAGACTAACACTGGAATTGTTCCATGAACGTCATCGGCCTTAACATGTCTCAGACTGAATCTGCTTCAGGAACAAATAACTGAAAAACTAACAACAATCCCATCAGCCTCAGCTCGACTTAACATTTAGTGCAAATTGTTAGCATCTTAGCATGCAAAGCTAACATATTGAACATGGTAACTGTAGAGCATGTGATCACTGAGCTCGATGTCACGCTGACATTCAGATCAAAGAGCTGCTGTGCTGCAGAGCGGCTGACATGTCTGCAGACCTTTGTTCAAAACAGTTGCGCTGGTCTTTGTCCTTCCTCACTGTCGCTGCACTAAGTCTGCATACAGATGAGAGAGGAAACCACACACAGGGTCTCTGCAGCATTTTCCCCGAAATAAACTGTGCAACTGAAACATGTTTCTGCCCTACACACCACATGAAGGGGCCTTTCCTGTCCGCCTCTCACCTAATCCTGACTGACATTTGAAGTCATTTTAAACAACAACTGTCAGGCAACAGAAACCTATTGTGCGGTTTACTAGTCACACTGGTTTGTAGTTAATCAAAAGGGAGCCTAAAAGAGTTGTTTCGCACTAAATATACTTTGTGTAGCTGGTAAATGTGTTTTCACTTTGTTACACTGACAATCCATTGTGGTGTCATTCTGCAGTGTTTGGCGATCAGCAGCACTGATGGACTCAAGGCCCTCGTCTGTCAGAACTGTCAGTGAGCAAGTTTTCATTTTATGATCTATGATAGAATAGAATAGAATAGAATAGAATAGAATAGAATAGAATAGAATAGAATTAAAATAATTTATTGATTCCCAAGGGATTTACAAGATTCTGCAAATCTACAGATTTACGTCGATTTGTCTGTCGTTAGCAGACGTAGATATCAAAACATAGCTACCAGGATATTTTTAAGACGGTACACTGAACTCCCCAACAGCATATAAAGAGTTTACATTAAGCTCCACCTCAACCACCTACAATGTAAAAATGCTGCTGACATGTTCATGCATTCACAGGAACAATCAAGTTAAAATGTAATCATGTAACTCTGACAGAAGCCACTCTGCATTATGAATACTTCTACCTTTGATGCTCCTCCTATGATCGGTCCCTTAGGTTTGTCGCATATGAAACCCCTGAAGCCTGAAATTGTCTGTTGACCAACTACCATCAGTACATTGCAGTTTAAAGATGGAAATACTCAGCCGTGATGTTTGCTTATGATCTGTCTTCTATCATAGAAAAACAGCAGATGGACAAAGTGTTAGGATTAATATATGTTTTAATTTACTTTAACAGAATGGGCCTTTATGTGTATTTGGAAGACAGTGCTTTTGTACCGTTACCCAATGCTGGACTTTTACTTGTAATTATGCAGTTCTTACATTGTCATATTGATATTTTTTTACAAAAGTAAATGATGTGAGTATCTCCTTTTATGGCCCTATGCCATTGTACTCCTCTAACCCTGTTAGTGTGATTAACCTTGTCCTGGTTCCTTTAACAAGCATGTGCAGGCCACTGTTCTGGATTAGTGCCTGCTCTTGGACCTCGCTCAGCCTTTCACTTTGACTGCTGCTCCTCCTGCGCTGACCGACTGGACCGGTGCTCCAGCTCTGCACTACAGTCAAGCTGCACCTGTTTAAAAGCTGCTGCCGCTCTGTATAGCGGTCGTTTGTTGTAAGCAGCTCACGTCTTTGTCTGGCGTTTCTACACCCAGGCAGCCTGAGATTGTGCCAACAAATGTTGTTCACGGCCAACCTGAGAATTCCTTCTTTTTTTAATCTCAGAATTGTTTATCACTGGAGGGTTGGTCAGTTTCAGGGTTTAGTTTGAAGCCCATCTCTCCAATTTTCAGTGCAAGTAGATGTTTAGACACCAAGTCTAAAGGTGCTGCTCCCATCTGTAACTATTGTTTGGTTAGTAGGTGCAAGTAAGGCAGCACAGGCTTTAATTTTAAGCTTAATATAAATTGTGTGTAAAGTGTGTTTAAAATTCTTACTCAGAAACCCTCTTTTCTGACTTTTAATTTATTTTATTTGTGCAGCATTCACCCCCTTTTGGTTCTACTTTAGTGACCTGTACTGATTTATGTTGTTATCCCCAAAAGGTAGAACTCATTCAAATAACAATCGATCAACTTTGGTATAAACTTTAGTATTTATTTTTTCCCCTTGCAAGCTCGTCATATCACCTCCACTGTGTCCAGGGCAGTGAGATGATCTCATCAGTAATGTGGGGAATCAAAAACTTTATTTCTTGACATTTTTTGCATTAGATTAAACACATTCAACATATTATGGAACTTACTTCAAATCCTTTAATAATAATAATATAATGTGCATCCCACTAAGTGCCTGTGTTTAATACATGAACTTTAACGGCAGGTAGAGATGATGTGACCATAGTTCTGCCTGCAGTGGACTGACTCTAATGCTGAACAGAGTATGATGCAATGTTGTGCATCAAACCACCTGCTGCTTCTGTTCATTTCCTCTGCTTGCATTGTGGTTGACGTGCGATGAGAGTGCTGGTGACAATACGGGCAGGTCAGTGGGGTAACAGCAGACGGTCTTGAAGGGATCTATCTGTACTTTTAGCTTCTCCAAACAGAATAAACACAGCGGACTTCCAGCTGCTTTCCGATCAGCATCCCAGCCTGTGAACGATGGACTTTATTAAAGCGGTACTCAGCAGAGCACACAGGTACGTCTGTTTCATATTGTAACAGAGTGCTGGATGCGTCTCTTCCTGTCTGGTCTTATTGTTCGGGGCTTCAGTTTAAACGGTGAAGCAGCCATAGTCTGTTTGTTCTCAACAGTCATCCTGCTCATTCTTCCTTTCTTTAAAAGCATCGCTGTCACTCCTTCAGACTGAGGTGATGCTCTTTTACCTGCTGATGCAAGAGACCGTGGTGTCCTCAGTGAGCAGAAAACTTCCTAATCCCCCACAGTGGAAATATGGATGCAGGTGAGCTCTGATGCTTCACATCCAGTTGGGTTCACTTACACATTGTTAGACCTTGTATTGATTATGTTTATTTGTGTCCTTTCAGATCCGAAACTTATCTACATCCTCATCGGGGTCCTCGCCTTCATCACCCTGGTGTTCACGGTGCTGGGGCTCATGTGTCTCAGAAAGTAAGAGCAGCCGAAGTGATTTAACGAGGAACATATTGATCTAACATCAGTGTTAGTGGATTTGTCCAAGGCAAAGATTATTACACAACATGCCAAAAACATAATCAATGCATCAATTTTCACAGTAAAAATCCTTTTTTCAGAGCTAACTAATTGTGCTGTAGCAGCTGAAGCGCTCAACACTAGTTGTGTGTGCCACAGTAAACCATGACCATTGTTACTGCATGTCAACATGTCAACAGGTCAAAATGGCTCACTCAAATTACAGCAGAAATTCCCCACAGGTCATCATTTTGTTGTGTTTTTGGCTACAGACGAAACAGATCTCAGAGTTACCTTTCCATTCACTGACCCCAATAGGCAATAGGCGTACAGTGTACGTGATTTTCTTCTCTGCGGGTCCTTGTTGTTGTGAAATATAGCTTTAGGTGGGAAGTAGTGCTTTATTCTGTCCTGCTCTATTCATTGTAGCAAGACTATCGCCTTTTTGAGTTGACTGAAGCAAATCTTCCTGGTTGAACTCACATGGTCCACATTTTGGACGAAACAATTCATTTTCATGTCAAATTTGCATGAATTTTTCTTGCAATCAGCCTCAGTTTTGATCCAACCTACTTTTTTTTTTAAGCTACACTAGCAGTGGGACTCTAGAGATGCTAATGTTGGGCTGATCTACTGAAAACATCTGAAAATGATGCCCCCCTGGAGATGAACTGTAACTGTAGTGATCCCTGATTGTTCATTGTGTGCCTTTATCAGATCAAAACGTACGATCCGTGCTTTGGTTTATCACCCAATATGTGTTAAATGCTAATTGGCAAATTTTAGCATGCAAAAGTTTTTCGGTAAACAAACTATAATTTACTTAAAAGCCACATGTTAGCATTGCATGAAGACATATATTCTATAATGAGCTTTTATTTTTACCTAACCTGGCTTTTGTTTTTTTTGTTTTTTTTTTTAGAAATTTACAATATGTTACATGTGAACAATATGTTTTTTAACTGTCTTTTTTAGCAAACAACAACCAAGCCTTGTGGCTGTTTTGAGCTTATCTATGCTAAAATCCATACGCAGTGTATCTGTGCCTTAATTCATCCATTTCTGTCCTTGTTTCTTGCATTTCAAAAAAACAAATAATTTGGTTTCCAATTCCAACATGTCAGTAACTAAGTGTATATAAATCATCAATAATGCAGCGGTTAAATCTGGTATTTAAAGGAAGAAAAAATAAAAACACCAGCTACATTAACACTTTAAAAACCAACCAGCCTAGCTTAGCAAAGTAACTGCTGCAGTATCTGTGCAAAAGTTGTTTGATTTTACTTGATTAAACTTTCTTTAAATCCTAATTTTTTTTCGATGTTTTCAAGTATTGATGCATTTAATAATCTTCAGCTCATTAGTTCAAATGAATAAGAAAACTGCTTGAAGAACATATCTTGTGTGGAGATTCATTATTTTGTAGATTTACCACCTCATGTTAATATAACTAGTTAATATATTAAACTAGTTCCCTACATTTAAATCTTGTGATGGACACACTGGTATGTCTTTAATTGTAAACATTATTTTACAGAGTGCGCTTCTTGAACCAGACCATTCGACAGCTGCAGGGGAACATGTTCACTCCTGCCATTCTGCCTCTGAGGCCAGTCCCAGTAGTGCAGGAGGAGGAGGAGGTGGTGGAGCCTCCTTTCCAGCCCTCCCTGCAGCCCAGCGGCATCGAGAAACGCTCCAAGAGGCTGTGGAAAGGCCTGCAGCAGGTACCGCTGATACCGACATCCTCATGCTGTCACATGATGAGCGTATTTGACCTCTTTTTGAAACGGGGGGATTTCGTTCACCAGTGAGCTGAAGACACAGCAGAGGAAACCTCAGATGCAAGATCGAAATGAAATGAATATAAACGTGACACATGTTCTTTCTCCGTCATCTTACCAGTGTGGATATATAGTGTTAATGCTCCTCACGTTGTTTTTATCATTGCTATACCTGAGGAGACAGCCAAGTTTGAACAGCTGTGGTTCCATCCGCTGCTGTTCTGCTCTACTTTAATCTTCTCTTGAATATTTCAATCCAAGGATCCTCATTTCACCAAGTCAGACCTGAGCCTGCTGCAGCTAATCAAAGCAGGGAAGGAAGGTGTCTTCTACCAGGCCAGGATGACCCGAGGGACGTGTAAAGGCCACAGCATGTTCACCTGCAAGATCAGCAAGGAAGGTACATGCACCTCTGGGGGTTTTGGTCTACAAGCATTGTTTTGTTGGTTCTTCTTAGTTCCCTCTCAGTCAATTGTTGAGGTAATAACGCTCAGTGAACTGAAGCATAAGTAAATGGTAGGAGGGTTGTAAACAAACAGCTCTTTGACAAGCATAGAATGAAACTACTACACTGGATTGGTTCAGTTGTTCCCCAAATTCCATATCATCAACCATCATAAACCATTGTATCCTGGATTAAAAATAAAAAAATGTACTAATTTGTACTAGTCTGGTTGATTAGATAAACCTGAAAAACTTCATTCAAAACACGTTTGACATCCATCCATCATCTATACACCGCTTAGTCCTCACTCGGGTCATGGGAGGCTGGAGTCTATCCCAGCTGACTTAGGGTGAAGGCAGGTTCACCTGGACAGGTCACCAGTCTATCACAGGGCTACACTTAGAGACAGACAACCAAGCACACTCACATTCACACCTACAGACAATTTAGAATCACCAATTAACCTCAACATGTTTTTTGGACTGTGTGGGAGGAAGCCGGAGAACCCGGAGAGAACCCACGCTGCACGGGGAGAACATGGAGACTCCATGCAGAAAGATCCCGGTGTCCTCCAATCCATTGTACTACAAAAATGTTAAACTGAAAGAAATAGGAAAAGTGCTTTAACTATTAAAATTTTCATAAATCCGGATTAAAAGTTTTGAGTTCAGTTGCAGAGCTTCTGTTTGACTTTTGTGTCTTTTCTCCTCGAGGCGTTCGTCTCAAACATGTGGACATGGAGGTTTCCATCATGAAGAAGCTGGTGCACCACAAGAACATCCTCCAGATATTGGACTGGAACACTACTGCGGGTGAGAGACGTTCATACGCACTGCTGTTCGTCTGCAAGAATAAAATGGTTTCCATTAGCTATTAGGAAGAGGGGTGGTAGTAACTCATGAACCCTGCTGCTTTCTGTGGCGCTCCTGGTGGAAAGATAAAACATGAATGTAGATGAAACATAAATATTTGGCACCCAGTATGTCTGACTGAGCTCCTCTGTGCAGAGCCTTACATTCTGATCATGGAGTATGTGAGCTACGGGACTCTGAGGACCTTCCTGCAGACCAACAGAAACCACCTGAGTGTGGACCCTGAGCTGCAGAGCCTCTTCACCATCGCCTCCTACCACATCGCTCTGGCCATGCAACACCTGCGCTCCAAAATGGTAACAATACGGAAAGCTGTCAGGAAATAATTAGATCACATTCTGTATAATTTTGGACACACTTAATATAATTCAAGACCCATTTTTATACTAGTTTTTGACCAATTTTGTTCCATTTTTGACACAACTTGTACACTTTGAGTATATTTTGTGCCGCTGAAGTCATATTTTTAACTTTTTGGTCATATCTTGTGAAATATTTGTCATGTGTTGTGTAAGTTGGTGCATGTTAAACTCTCTGTGTGCCATTTTGGATACATTTTGTACCAGTTTAGACACATTTTGTTTCATTTTTAATGCAATTTATAACAATTTGAACACATATTGAGATATTATTTTGATTTATTTTGTGCCATTTTAGCCACATGTGCCATTTTTTTACACATTTTGTACCAGTTTTAAATACATTTGTTACTGTTTGGATGCATTCTGTACAGTTTAGAGAACCCTTTGTACCATTTTAGCCACACCAAGTATAATTTTGAATACAATTGGTGCAGTTTTTAACACATTTTGTGCAATATTTAACTGCATTATGATGAATAATATTTAATGTCATACGCAGACTGATCGCATGCTCGCTCATACTAATCAGTGCTGTCGTGTTCTCCTGTGCAGATCATGCACTGTGACTTGGCACTGAGGAATATCATGGTCAATAAGTTCCCCTGGGAGGTGAAAGTGGCAGAGTTCGGCCTGGCCAGAGACTTAACACGCATGACGAGCCGCCGCAGCAGCCGCTGGAGAAACCCGAGGGTAACTTTATACTCACACACAATCACAGAGTCAGGGCTGCTTTTTATTACTGGTGTTGTTACCACTGAGATTTCAGTTTTACTAAAGGTTGTCATGTCCTATAACCATAATAACGATGGCAGTTCCAAATCAGTTCAAGTGTCCAAATCAATCAGTCCAATCTTTATTGCTCAGATATATGTCATTATTATCTCAGATTGAAGTCATAATTTTTCAGTGAAGCACTTGGGTTAACCTGTCAATCTGGTTGGTTTTGTTTTTTGTTTTATGTAACCTGGAGATGAACTTTAGACACTTTAGATCACATTTTGTCTCACCTTTGGTCAAACTTCTGGAGTCATTGTGTGCCACGTTCGGTCAAATTTTTTCTCTTGTGACACAGTTCATTTTCTGCCAAAGTCATTCCACTATGAAGACGTAACACATGCCTAACATCGGGTTTAAAATGTCATTTGTGAGCTCGTGACACTCAGGATGTGTTTTGTCTCACCACTGCCAGTGTGATGAACTTTACATTTGGCAGCCTGTATGCTGCAGACAGGGATTGGAAGTCTGTGGGCAGTTGATCAAAGATATCTCTAAGTAGCATGTCACTTTCCACACTGACCACAGACTGTCACTCTGTGAACATAGTTTGAAATGGAAAATGCATCTTTTTCTCTGTGTATGTGTGTGTGTGTGTGTGTGTGTGTGTGTGTGTGTGTTAGAGAGAGAGAGATGGGGGATTTAGCAACATCCTTTTCAACTACAAACATCCTTGAATCACCCTTTTAAAATCAAACCACATTTTCCATTGTGTGTCCCTTTTACAGCAGCGTGTGCCGCTGCGCTGGTACCCCCCTGAGTACTTCAAGAACAACTATTACAGCTTCAAGGGAGACGTATGGGCGTTTGGCATCGTGCTGTGGGAGATGCAGACGTTCGGTGAGTTGGTGGCTCAGGTGTTAAACATGTGACACAAAATGCTTGGTTGGCAGTCTGAGGTTAGACTCTGGCACGACGCATACATTGGTTAGAAATCAAATACTTGGCTAATCTGCTGCTGTGTCAGAGTTTCCTCTCTGACCCCTGAAAAGGCTGCAGTGAGATTTTCTTTCCCCCTTTAATGGCTCAGTAATATTTTCCAAATACACTCTTCATGTAATGGCAGCATCATAGAGGATCCCTGACAGTTCACCATAATGTCACTTGTGTCTCTAGTGGAAAGTCCGAGTGGTGGGCTGCTGTTCCAGCTGCTGCATTAACGAGAAGTGGAGCAGCAACACTTTCACTGAAACCAAATAAACAAAAAAAAAAGATTTCTTCCTCTTCCTTGACACAGTTGAGGTGATTTGGAATTGTTAGTTTGTGGCATTCACAAAACTGAAAACTACATTTAAAGTCCAACATACATGACATTAATTTCAGTGAGTCAGCCCTTTAATTAAACTGTGTCCTCTTTAGAACACCAACCAAAAAATATCTGGATTTCTAGATTTCATTAGAAGCATGAAATATGTTTTCCTAATTTTCCATCTAACTGATAATAGAGTAACGGACCCTTAAATATGGAGAATAGTTCTGTGAACCTTGGTGGAACTCTGGTATATTCTTATCTGTATTAACAAATAAATGCAGTTAAATTAAAACCTTACAAAGATTTTACAAAGCGATTTTACTCGTGTAAATATGACTTTTTCAGGTACCTTACCGTATCCAAACCTGGAGACATCAGAGGACGTGATCTACCACATCTGTTTGGGTCATAAGAACACAAACCCCGACGGCTGCAGACCAGAGCTGTGAGTGAAAACTTACAATAAATGAGAATTTAATTATAATAACTAATACAATTGTTTGATTTTCAAAAAGCTGAATTTGCTCTAAGTCCCGTCTGGCCAGGGGCTCCAGCAATGTTTACTGTGTATCATTTAAGTCTGAGAGATAGAAAGTTAGGTTGATCACCGATACTGAATTTACTGAATATAGAACGGGAAACTCCAGTTGTCAAAAGTCCTGTCAGAACAAGACTGACTGGTGTCTCAGAGGACGGGAAACAACATCAAACACATTTGGTGGGCTAAGACACATAAAAACATCATACTGGTTGATGGCAAAAGGTCCTATTTACTGTTATATTTCAGTTCGAGATGAAATAAAAGACAGAAAGAATGGGGAAAGGAATTATGGCCCCATGACACTGTCAGACCATGCTGGGATAACATGGCTCATTAGGTTTGAACAAAGTGGTGGAGTCCAAGCAGCTCGAGCTGCTGCTGTCATTAAAGCAAAAAAGAATGAAATATTCTGGCATTTTTCAGAGGTTCAACTTTTCTGTTAACTCTGTTAAGCTGATGTTGTCATTTTGAATAAAACATGTCAGATTTAATTTGAAATGGCAAAATGGAAGCATCTTCACTGGTGGTGTCAGACTTTTGGTCCCACTTTGTAGTTAATACATTTTTAGGGTCCGAGGAATCCTGCTTGTTCCTGCTCCGTTTCTTTCTTTCTTTCTTATTATTATTTGCCTGACCAACACAACACCCTTAATTTGACCCCCTAAACACGCTCAAAAACTCACCAAAATTGGCATGCACCTCCGAATCGGCGAAAAATTTGATAAAATGAAAAAACAAAACAAGAAAAGCTCTCTAGCGCCACCTAGTTACAGAAAAACACACTAAAACGGCCCTAGCGGCCAGTAGGAATGTCGTACAGAGATCAAACCAACACCAAAACATTTGTCTCAATGAGAGCCACAAATCTCGCACTGACACCCCTGATCTATCTCAAACAGGAAGTCCACAATTTGCCTTTCAAAGTAAGAAAATGAGCGAAAACATCTTTTGGGAAAAAATTATCTTGTTTATTTTAATTTTTGCTTCAAAAAGACAGTTGCTGATTGATATTTTCTAAATTAATCAACTAATTATTTCAGCTCTAGAGTACTGCTTGCTTTTTTTGAGTAGATGGGTTGGTGAAAACAACTGGAATCCCAGAACTAATGAATGCCCAGAGGCTCCTCACAATGTTAATCCTGTCATGTCTGCAGTCAGGTTCAAGTGAGCAGGTTTTTGGATTTTATGCCCGTATTATTTTTTGAGCTAGTATTCTTTATTTTATAGATTCCCATTAGCTCCCACATAGTGGTTGCTAGTTGTCCTGGGCTGCCAGGGTAAAAATTTAAATGACATTAAAAGTACATAATAACGAGCAAACATTTCATTTATAATGCAGCCCAGTACAAAGCAGTAAATGGATAGCAGTAAATGCAAGTTGACACAACACTGTAAATATAACACCAATGCAGAGGAAGAATACTCACGTATTCTGTACCAGTTGTCCCTTTACTTTCCTCTTAACAGAGCCTGTATTTTTAGTGTCTCTGATCTGTGAAGAAAGTGAATTCCATTCTTTTGCTCCTCTGTAAACAATAGTTGTTTTCATGAAGTTGGTTTTAGACCCGGGGATGATCAAAGTACTTGAGGTCACTAGTCGAGTCACATAATTGTGACAAAACCCACTGAATAAGAGTTGTTCAGTTAAAAATCTGGACTCTCTCTTTGCCAAAACTTCATGCATGAACATCAGAAGACTAGCTTGTAATTTAGCCTCTACTGTTAACCAGGACGGTTTCTTGTGCATCTCATGCACATACATGACATTATATTTAGAGCTATAATGTGATCTTCCCTAAATGAATGCTGTAATTTGACTGTGTCTCCACTGCTCTAATTGATCTCATTCTATCTGGTGCAGCTGCTGCTTTTCTCAGCTTCTGTAGCTCATGTTGAAGGTTGATCTCCTCACTGATCAATGTCAGGAACTGTATTGATCAAACTCTGAAAACTGATTCTTTTGATCTCTGTCCCTGGTTTTATTATCACATCACCTGTACAGTTTAGCCACTCGTCTGTTTCTAATAACAACCATTTGAAATATAAAGTATGATAGTTGTGTCCCAGTAGTTCATAACCCGATGAATCCCGTTCATGTCTCCAGACTTCACATCATGCGAGACTGCTGGCAGGAGCCGTACACGCTGAGACCCTCCTTCAATGACATCGTCTACATGCTGGAGAACGTCATGGAAAACGATGCAGTAAGCACCTTCATTCTTTACATTATTCATTATAGATGATATTTATATACATGTTTAATGTTAAGTCACTGATGCTTCAGCTTTTTTTGTTCTTCTACTTTCTAACTAAATGAACACAGATTGTGTGACTTTAAATATTCTCATTAAAGGTTCTGTGTCTTGAATCTAACACGTAAACCCACATGACTTCATATGCTCGGCAAAAGTCATTATTTTGTTGCTTATTATTTTCAGCGCTTTATAATTTAGCGCAGTTTCCTAAAACGTAAATCATGTACACACTGGTTTTAGGGGACACCTGTTCATCCTAAATGCTTGTCACTGTCATGTGTCCATTGAAATGGCTTTAATAAAACAGTGTAGATAAAGTTTATGTTGGCTGAAAGTCTTCCTTATTTCGCTGGTAAAATGTGTCTCCACACACTTACCACTTACTGCATTTTTTTCTCGGACCGTCTCAGCAGATCATGTGCAACAGAAAATATGAATCGATTTATGAGCTGCTTTTGTGTGACATCCCAGTTTGGTGCTGCAGATGGACGGTCAGTGGACTGTGCATTTCACTGTGATTAAATGATTTCTTTGTCTTCCTCTTTGCAGGATTACGTGGATGTGGAGAGTCCTCAGAGTTTGGTCAAAGAGGACGCTGATTATCATGAAGCCAAATGTCTACGAACAGCAAGTGTCACCTTGGATGATAAAAGCGCTGTTTAATATATGTAACGGCAGTTTGCCCAATGTCCTGTGATTGCCGTTACTGCACAGGAGGAGCAGAGTGAACCGACGCAGATCAACAAACAGAATTTCTGGTCCTTGTACTTGCCGTTAGTGGATGTTTATTTGACGATGTGCATGCAGTGAAAGTACAGCGGTGTCTGTGTGAATATGGTGTCTTTGCTGGTTTGATGCTGGTCTGCTGCTGCTCTGGTGAGAACTGTTTGCTCTCTCCACCTGTGCCCTCCTCCTTCCTGTTACCTGTGCCCTCTGCATATACACCCTGTGTCCAATTACCGCCACCATGTGTCCAAACAATAATTATAATAATCCACATCAAATTACTTGCCAACTAGCATAAATGGCTCCTACAATATATATTTATAGATGCTGTATTCTATATAGTTTAGTCAGCACACATTGCTATTTAGCCCTTTGAGCCTTATTGTTATTTTTAGCCTAAATGAACTACCTTTACTATCTTGATGATTTTAGGGACTATCATACATGCTGTATCTTGTTTTGTTTTTCCAGAACAGTCTTGGCGCCTAATATCTTTATAATTTAATATAATAATACTGGCAGATTTTTTTATGTCTCACCACAGAATGCTGGCAGTAGAGATGTCGTTCCCTCGCTGTGTTGAGGAGACTGACAATATCAGAACCACGATGGTGAGATACTGTAGAACTTTGAAATTAACTTAGTGCCTTATGGAAATAACTGTCACTGTTGTATTTACTGGGCTGCAAGGTGGCGCAGTTGGTAGCACTGTTGCCTCGCAGCAAGAAGGTCGCTGGTTCGCGTCCCGGTGGGGGCACCGGAATCTTTCTGCGTGGAGTTTGCATGTTCTTCCCGTGCAGCGTGGGTTCTCTCCGGGTTCTCCGGCTTCCACCCACACAGTCCAAAAACATGTTGAGGTTAATTGATGATTCTAAATTGTCCGTAGGTGTGAATGTGAGAGTGCTTGGTTGTCTGTCTCTAAGTGAGTCCCTGTGATAGACTGGTGACCTGTCCAGGGTGTCCCCTGCCTTCACCCTGCTGGGATAGGCTCCAGCCCCCCCGCGACCCTCGTGAGTATTAAGCGGTGTATAGATGATGGATGGATGGTGTATTTACTAAAGTGTTAAAACACAGCAGACAACTTGTAGAGGTGGCAAATGTTAATGTTAATAGATCACATAGATGTTAACATATCAATGATGAGTTCACGAGTTATTCAAACCAGAGTAATCAGAATCCTAATGGATGTAGAGATGAACACAGAGCTCCATCTCTCTAAAGCTATATGCAGGATGTAACTAAATTTGATGTAATTTTTTTTTCACCAGCACTCTTCTGCACAGACAAACAGCTAGCGTTGTTAAAACGTTAGGTTGTGCAGTTTCATATGTGCTACACCTCACTGCAATAAGTACTTTGCAAGCAAATCAGCTGAGAAGAAGGGATTTAAATTTGGACACAAAGTCCTTCTGTCAGGCTCTAAACTTTCAGCGTCTTTATTTCCTTGCCTTTAAAGTGCTGTCTCAAATATAGCATAAGTAAGAGGACACACTTACACCTGACAAGGTGTGTACCTTCACATAAACAACCCAACAGAGAGGAAAGCAAGAAATCCAGGTGAAATATGTTACTGTATTTATTAATGTCACATGGATGGTAACGATATTCTAAAAATGACTGTGTATGTTCTTTTTTCTGTAAACTATATTCATGTATTACGTTCCTACTTTGTTCATTTTTGAAAATCCTATTTTTTTAAAAATTAAATGTATAAATGAAACATCAGTTTTATATGTGATGTGCTGCTTTGTTTTAAACTACATTGACATGGTGCAACATAAAGCTTTGTACTGAGTGTTATGTTTACTTTCTAAAAAGGAATTTTTAAATCATTTTTTACTGCTCACTTTCATATATCAGTTTCAGATTTCGTGTTTAGTTGATTTTCAGATTCTTCTTTTCCTTTTTTTATATATATTTGTAAACCAATGAACATGGAAAACATACCAGAAACATTTCCGATTCAGCGAGTCGACATTTACGAGGCGCACCTGAAGCGGCAGAGCGACGCTCTGGTGGTGCGTTCAGGAACGCCCCCGTCTCCCGTTGACAGCCAATAGGATCCAGCGTGGGAACAGGCGTTTAATGACACACTGCTGCTGCGAACTTGGACCTCTTTTCTGGCCCGTCATTTGTGCTGAATAAGTCCGCAACAATGACTCTCCGTGTGTTAGAAATCATCTTTTTCTTCTACTTCGCCTCTCACATTCCCATCACACTGTTTATCGACTTACAGGCGCTGCTGCCTGGACATGTGTACCCGCAGCCGGTAAGTGCTGGTAGCTTAAAATACACTCAGTTTGTTTCTTATTGACTGAGCTGTTTGATTTGTTGCTGGAGTTCAGCTCGTACTGTGTGTCTTGCAGCTGAAAGACTTATTGAGGTGGTACGCGGAGGACTTCAGAGACCCCATGGTGCTGGATCCTCCTCACTGGTTCAAGTCTTTTATATTCTGCGAGGCTCTGCTTCAAACACCTTTCTTCCCCATCGCAGCTTACGCTTTCCTAAAAGGTCAGTAAACATAACACCTGTTCGATTCTGTTGCTTCATGTTATGAAGAGTCTCGTGGGCCAGTATTCACTGTCCGCGGGGGCGCGCACTGCGAGTTAAAGCTGTATCAGGCAGGTAATGCTCGTCCACAGCTTTTATTATCCGGGTCAAAGTGTCATTAAGCAATGGTCTCTTGTGCAATTACCCTCTTGTTTCCGCACCATGTTTCCTGCTCTGTGCTCTACATCATAACAAATCCAGTGCTTTTAGTGGCTGAGTTATCTTTAAAGGACCAGTTCGGCTCATAATGCAGTTTTCCACCTGATAAAAAGTGACTGCAGCTTTGTGTCTGAAATATTAATTGCACCTCTTTAATGAAGTGACTGTACAAGGCAAGGTCCTTCTGGAGTCTTGCCACTCAGCAGCCATCTTGGTAATGACTCTGGTCCCTGTTTAATGAATGAAGAGAACCAGAACTGCTCAGCTGGACATGTGGACATGCATATAGAATCATCCATCAAATCAGATTTAAAAAAAAATAAAAAAATTAAAAACTGCTTTAAAAGTTTGGTGACTTTCCCCTAAAAGCATTCCCCCCCAGAGGTTATATTTCTCCTACACATGTGCACAGTTTGGCTGTAATGAGCTTGTCAGTGCAACAGCACGATTGGTTGAATGATTCCCAGTTTGGTTGTTACAAAGCAGACAATTGGCTGTTTGGAGGAAGGGGCGGGACATGTGTAATCACCGCCAACATTGGCCTTTACTCAAATCTCAGACTGAATTCTATTCTGGATTGTTGAAGTGGGGATTTTCTGCCTTTGGTTATCCTGTATTTTAGAGATTAGAGTTCACAGGACACTTGCAAAAGAGATCATGTAATTAACAATTAAAATTCAGTTGTGTTTATTGCTCTCTGGTTTCTGAACATAAACAATGATATTAGATGTACCAAACACACACACAGCCTAAACGTCAGCAACAATGCTATAGTATTGGCTGCAACTGAAAATATCATGGCTGATTTTGCAATGAACATTTCATTGGTCACAATTATTTGGTTACAATAACATAGCTTTGCCATTACCAAAGATATAAAGTGTTTTTGCACCATGTGAGCGTTTGATCCAGATCAAAGCAGCTGTAGTCGAATAGAAACATGCAGCTTTAAGAATCACGTTTTGGCACAACATCTGTCCTAACATCCAAAAAGGAAATGAATGACATCCATACGCATGCACGCACACAACTTAATTAATAAAATAATTTGGAATGGGTTAATAGTAGTCAGTGTTAGCTTAGTTTTTGGTCTTCACGGTCATGATCACTTAAACTAAATTTGTAAACTAAATTTTATAATTCATCCTACATCCACCCAACCGGTCGAGGCAGATGGCCGTCCCTCCCTGAGCCTGGTTCTGTCGGAGGTGTTTTTTCCCCTGCGGGGGTTTTCGGTTCCTTCCCACTGTTGTGGACTGCTGAAGCTTATAGGGAATCCAAATGTTTTGGATTGTTGGGTGTTTCTGTCTCTGCCTTTGTGAAGTGCTATGAGATGACTTGTTGTTGTAAATATGCGCTATACAAATAAAATTGAATTGAATTAAAAATAGGATTGTTAAATAAGTGATTTCAATTCTGTGAGAGCGTCTATTTGTACATCAGTGAGGATTGTGAGGTATAAAATTATTTAGTATTCAGGTTCTATATTAAAAGTATTTTACCACTTTCATCTAACCATCAATCTATGCCGACAGTCCTGGTTTATTCATCATGATTAGATGTCTATCACACTCAAAATCAATGAATGTGAATGGAGTTTAGCTTTAAGTGCTGATAGTGTTTTTTAAAATGACAAATGCAGAAATAAGTCAGACATAGGGTCTCAGTTATTCCTGTTTAGAGTTTCACTGGGCCCGTCTACCGTAATCCTCCTGCTGCCTGCTGCACCCTCTGCTGATCGCTCTTTTCTTACAGGCAGCTGTAAGTGGATCCGAACTCCTGCCATTATATATTCCACACATGTGGCCACCACACTGATCCCGATCCTGGCCCACATCCTCTTCTACCAGTTTCCTGAGAAACCCCACCCTGGTCCCCGAACCCAGAAGGAGCGCTGGATGCTGGTCTCCATATATGCTCCGTACCTCGTGGTGCCTGTGCTGCTGCTCCTCACCATGCTGCTGTCCTCGACGTACAGCTCCCCCGCCAAGTCTAGAAGCACGTCATCCAAATCCAAGAAGAAGAAGTGAAACACTTTGAGACCACTGCTATCTGATTTACTCTGATTTTCTTCATTTCTGAACAAGGCAGTTGTATGTGACTCTTACTTTTATGTGGGAGACTGTATAACTTCATACACTATTATCAGGGAGAAACATTGTTAAACCAGCCAGAATGAGCACTTTTAATTTTGTTTTTCTTTTTAAATTAAATCCTTGTTTCTTGAGTATGTTTCGTCACTAATGTTAATTAATGTGCTGACAGAGGACTACAAATCCATCCATCCATCCATCCATTCTCTGAACCCAGTGATCCTGTGGAGGGCTGCAGGCAAATAGCCAACACAGAGACAGACACACACCTAGAGCCAGGACTGTAAATGAATTAGTAAATGACCCCCATATACTAATAGATTACCTGACTTTCTCTGTCTTTTCTCATGCTGACATTTTCTGTATTTGAGGCACTTTGCTTATGTAATAAAATACAGTAGACTTAAAATAAGGACACACAGAGGGCGGTAATGACACAAAACAAAAGTCCTTAGCCAGCTTTCAAAGGGGGTGTTGCAATTTTATAGTCAGCATCTTCCACACCACCAGGCTCTCCCAACTGTCATGGCAGAGAAAGAGAAAGAAATAAAGCGACATAGCCCTTTACAACCTAGAAGAAAGGAAGTTGAGGAGATAAATGAGACCTGCCGGTGAGTTGGGTGAAGGAAGCAACATGGAGGAGAACAGAGAGGAGTGACCTGATCTCCCTGGCACAAGTGTAAAAGCACAATCTGGGTTTTCCTAGATGAAAGCTGGTCTATCCTCCATCTAATCTGTTTAGAAGTAGCTGCTGCCTGAGAGGATTGGATCTCCAGAAATTATCCAGGAATTTTCATACTCTCCTCTTTTAGTTTTTAACTCACGGCTATCATTGTAAATGTGCTATGGTGATAACTAAGTATTTTTTAACCCTGATCCAATTCAATTCAATTCCATTTTATTTGTATAGTGCACTTTACATCATATGTCATCTCACAGCGCTTAACAAATAAGGTCCTTACGAATTTAAACAGAACAACAATCCGGAGTTGCCTTTGGACTCCCTCTGAGCAAGCGTTCTGCAACAGTAGGAAGGAACTAAAAAACCTCCGACAGAACCAGGCTCAGGAAAGACGACTATTTACCTTGACCGGTTGGGGTGAGTGGGGGGGGCGGGTTGTAACAGGTCAGCAGATGGGGAGCAAGCAATAGAATAGAACAAAAACTATTTTGGGTGTCGGTGAGGCCAGGGCTGCGGATCAGAGGCGTGAAGCTCCAGATCCAGAGACATCCACAGAGAGAACAAGCACAGGACCTGGCTGTAGTACCTGGTTGTTCCACTAGGTGGAGCCTCATACTGTTTAGTCCTATAGTGATCCAAGGGGGCGTCACTCAGACTACAGGCAGTTCCATGTTGGAAGATTATGGAGATTTATCTAACAACCAGGCACCATGACAAAGACTTCCATCATGCTTAATCACCTCCAGCCAGAACTTAAATTTGGTGACAAGGTAGTAGTGATTAGGGACCTCCTTGCACCTCCTCCTCTGTATTAGGACAAAGCTTATTCTATTTTGTGCAGCCAGAGTACAGAAAGAAATGCTGACTTGTCTTAGACTTACTTCCCCAGAGTTACGTTTACTACAGTGACTCTTATCAATTTGTTGTGTGCTGCTTCAAGTTTGTGTTTCAAAGGATCAGAGTTGGGAATGCTAGCATGATTCAGGTCGCACTGGATCAAGCATGAGGCTGAAGATTTCAAGCCTGTCTGTCAGGTTTGCTGGCCTTCCTAGTTAGATACATGGTTCTGGCATTTATCTTGTTGAGTACATTTAAAACAGCAGCACCTCCTTGGCTGTTGACAAGAGTGCTGCCAAAATAACTAACATCTTGCAGCTAGGAAGACTACAATAGTTTATGTGTTTATAGGATTTTGGAAACTTTTAATTTGTAAAACACTTTGTCAGAAGTTTATGTATGTTCATTATCAAAACATAAATTTTAATGTCAGTGGGAATAAATGCGTTTCTAAAGAATGGTATGGTTTCAACCTTGTATTTTCAAAAGCTAGTGAACAATTTGCCAGAGACACAGAAGGTGATAAATTAAAAAGACCCCAGTCCAGTCCAGTGTATCACCTATGATAGGAATATAGACAGTTCCAACACAGGGCATTGCTCCAAGTGCTTCCTATCTTCAGAAGTGTCACTGTTATTGTTTGTTTTTGCTGAGTAAGACAGGCCTATGACAAGTCTCTAAAGTCAACTGTATGTAGGAACAGTACGTTTTGCAGAGGGACACACTCTCCTCACGTGAACTTATTGTCAGCAGCTCATGGTCCACCACCACTAGTAAGGAGCTCCACCCTCTCCCGCTCTTCTGTTCCCTCTGTTTATCCATGACTAGCCGATTAAACACAGCAATGACTCCATCGTAAAGTCTTCTAATAGGGCGAGTGATCTCTGCCAGAGATGAGTCAGAAGAAGAGAAGAGGAGGAACAACAAATGGCTTAATGTTCTGTCTTTAACCTGTCTCTGAAAGTGACCTAAACAAAAGAATTTGCTGTGACATGCCCTGTGAGTAACAGCAGGGTGGAAATCAGAGGAATCACCAGATTTAAGTTCCTGAGCATGCACACACTGCACAGAAGACCTGGCACGATTTATTAACACATCAGTTTACACATCCTTAGTTAAGTGTGGAGTCTACAGTTTGTAAGAAGTGTGATAAAGGCTAAACTGCCATCAGGGGCTTTCCCGAGCTGAACAAATGACAGTGTAGGAGGGGGATACACAAAAGATAGAGACTTAATAAATGTGTGGTAGAGTACAGAAACTGTACCGTGTGGAACTGCACAGGTGTTAAATTACATAATTAAAGACAGGGGCTTTCAAGAAAACAATTTATTCTAAGAAGTGGTCAAAATCAAAGAAGTAGAGGCGGCAGCATCCTGACTTTTATACAGGTTATATGACGCCTATCAAAACCAGTGTACAAAAGGGAACATTTTTAAACAAGTCAGCACCACAGTTAAATTAAATGAAACCATTTAAGTCCCCTTTAGGCTAAAGTCAGGACTTGGAAACAGTCAGAAGGGCTGTTTGTGAAGTTCTGCACTCTGGCTCACAATGGAGCAATAATTCAGCAACGTAACAAGACTCAAGGTCGTGTCCTATCAGTGAAATTTAGGAAACTCTAAAAGCGACTGGTAACCAGTGATTAAAGACCAAAGCAGGAATAATATGATCGTTTTTTCTTTGAGTTAGTTTAAACTTGAGTAAACTTGTACCTTCAGGTGTAAGAATATTTTTGGGATTAGCCCCAAGTCCATTGATTTGTTGTTGTCCAGGTGTGGTGATATAAAACCGTGTAACGTCTCCTCGAAGTAACACAGAAAAGGAAGACCAAAATCTTTTAGCTACTCCTGAGCTAGAAGAATGTACAAGGTTATAATGCTGTCTGTGCTGGTTTTATTGGTGCTGTTGGTCTTCTGTCTGTTTTCACTGAAAAGCCCAACCAGGGACGGGAGTTGACAATTAGCTTAATGCTATACACTCTATATGCAATACATCAGATGTTTTCGATGTAAAAATGCATGATCCCTGATCAAACAAATAAAGAAAGAAAAGAAAAGAAAGAATGATTAAACCACTTAGAAAACTAATAGAACTACAAAGAGCCTAGGATAGACACTTGAGGAACACCACAAGTCACAGCAGCCGCAGACGAAGAAGCGTCATTTAAAAAGGTTCTGGTTGATAAGTCTGATTGAAACCACTGACTTTTAAAGGCTTTCAAAGTAAGCTGAAGGATTAACAGTATGAACAATCAAAACTGAACAATTTCAATGCATTTCAGTACAACATGTCAATCCATGTCCTTGCTCTGATGATAGTCCTAGTTCAGTTACCATGGTTTTAGTTTACTTCCATCAATATTAAATATCGGTCACAACCTTTACAGCACACAAAGAATAAACTACTGCACCTACTACAGGCCACTGACAGCCTTGTCCCACCTGATTACCACACATTTGCATTTTTTATCTGATTGTGTTCTATCTGATTGTTTGTCCTCTACAGTACAGTCCATCATGCACTACACAGCTGTGCAATCTGACAACAAGCCAATAAAACAGTCATGCAAAAAGTCTGGTCTTTGTGACTCTCACAATGAAACAAAAATCGCATTCAGAGCAATGCAGTCAGTAGGGCAAACTCTTTAGCTCACTTTAGATAGCTTTAGGATGCCATAAGAGTAAAACCTGTGGTCCAGCATAAAAGCACAAAACACATACAGATGTGCTTTCCTTGTGTTTTTACTGGGCTGCTGGAAAGTCTAGTTAACATGGTATACATGTCAGTAAAAGCTTTACAGCTTTACCATTTCACTTCTACATCTGCTCCTCTCACTCTCATGTATGCACAAGTGTCTTGTTGTTCAAAAAGTAATAAAATAAAACAGTAAACTTTCAATATCACCTCAGCAACCGGAAAATATTGTGATGTTAGACTGGTGCGTAGTCCATTGTTTTAGATAATTACAAAAACACTAGATTATGAGGAAAAGTAATAAGCAGAATGGTGAATGGTCTAATAAAGATGCTAATTATTAAAACAATTACAAAAAAACTGGCTTGTAAACATGACTCCCTGTCAGGTGATTACAGAGCCAATGGGCCCTGTTAACAGAACCTCAGTCGCCTGTTTTCTGCCGCAGACTTTGGAAGGCCAAACAACATCACATGTAGAGGTACAAAGTTTAATGAAAGCAGTAGCAGGTTAGAGTGATGAATCCATACTGATAATGAGATTCATCAGACAAGGCTTTCTTGATCTGTGACACCTGAAGCCCTTCAACCTGTACCTGCTTGATTTTGCATTGCACTGTTGCAAAATAATTGTATAGTTGATTGTATAATTCCTTGAGTAAGCAGGTGTATTGTTGTGGTGCTTGGTGAATTAACATCCTACAGCAGGTAACAGATAATCTAGCACAGTTTGACAAAGCAATGACCACCTCTACTGGTGTTTTTTCTTTTCTTTTCTTTTCTTTTTCTAGTTTAAGGGGCTCAAACCAATGGCCCTAGTATGCAGGGAAGACACAGCTTGACAAATTCAGTTTTTCAAATCTGCTCACTGACCTTGTCTTGGGCAGCACATGTTATTTTGGGTGCCACCAGAAGGCAAAAAACTCATGCAGCTATGAGTGGCATAGTGTGATCCAAGGTCCAGTCCATGTTTTGAGTATGATTTTTCAAAAATGATCCGTGTTGGTGCAACAATGGAGGTTTTGGCTCATTATCTAATTTTGTAGTCATTGAGAACCTGTATTACTCCAGATGTTATCGAGGTTTTGTCCAAACACACCAGACCTGTGCATTAAATGTGACATAAAAGGACTTTATATTATTGTTCATGTGAAACCTGTGGAAGAAACTGGTGGGGTTTTTTTCTTTTTGTTTCATCAATTAAATCATTTTACCACTTGATTGCTAAGTATATTTGGTTGTCTCTGTTATCTATAGTCCCCTGGGCCACACGGACTTGTAAGACACTAAAACACAGTCAGCGTGGTGACACATCTGCTTAAAAAAAAAAAAGAACAAGAACAGAACATTGCAAGCAAACAACTCTATGTCCTGTCCTAAGTTTTGCAAATAAAAGCAGCCACACAGAATGTTTTCTTTCTGAAACACAGCTAAACGTTTCTTCCAGAAGAACTCATCAGCAATTTAATGCATTTTACTGAATAGTGTTTCCCTGAAATCATCATATTATGAGCATTTCAACATGGGGTGGCCGACACATTCAGTCTCATGTGGATAATGTAGTGTTCTCTCTTCAGTGAGACCATTAAACAACTGCATATGCACAAGAATATACATGTAGGCACACTCATAAGGACACAGCAAAAGTAAGTATTCCCATGTGCAATGTCACTCAAATGCCAACACCTGCATTAGTCCTAAATTGACCACAAGAGTATTTACTTTTATGAACATTTGAAAATTATTATTATTGAAAAATCTGCCCTCAAACTAGAAGTTTGATGCAACTAAACTGATACCTCAGTGATTCCCAGTTAGTCTATTTGCATAAACATGGTTATAAAAATAAGCTGTGAACAGCAGAACCTTCTCAGTTTCAAACCTATGGGGCTTGTATCTATTTGTTTGTTTGCACGGGGTAAAGAATTTGCAAAGAAACTGAGAAATTGGATTGTGAGATTTCATATAAACGGAAAAGGATACAGAAATGTTGGTGACCAATTTCGGTTGAAACACAGCTGCTGCAGCAGTAACCAGGAGAGAATGAGTCATAGAACCACTAATCGGAACTGCAGTGACTGTCTTCCTAACATGACGCCACTGACAGTTCACTACTTGGGTTATTGGTGGAAATCAGACTTTCAGAAACCCTTGCTTGTTGTTTATCACAAAGTTAGAAGATTAGATTTTGTTAAAAGACATGAAAAGAAGACTGGTGAATACTGGGAGCACGTTCTTTGGTCAGAAGGTAAATTTGCTTGGCTCAGATAGGGTCCAGCATGTTTGGTGTGAATCTGGTCAGGACTTCCACAGTGAATGCTTGGTTCTGACAGTGAAGCATGGAGGGGGGTAATAAATAGAGTATTAGAAATCCTGGGTAAGAGCATTGTATATACGAAAGTTAGGAGACACTGACACCATCATCTACAGTTTGGTAAGTACTGTATAGACACTAGACTTATCCTATGGCGCCCTAATAGTTAAACTCCATGTCACAAAACTGCAACATCATCAACTGCAGCCTGGGATCTTTGCTGCACATCATGTCTCTCATCTTGTTTTCCGTCTGCCTGTCCACTATCATCTGTTTAGTAACGGCAAAATGCCCAAAAACCCAACCCTAATTTGGCCACCTATCAGAGTAGAAGGTCACTGCAGAATCTGCTTTTACAAACCAAAAATATACATTTACAGAGGACTTTTAAAGGGTAGACAGTCACAGATATAGCTCTCTTATTTTTTTCAAACTATTTAAAACTGTGTGACAAGTGAAAGATGTCCCACAAAAAAAAAAAAAAAAGAAAAAATCAGGCCAACTTTGACTGCAACTTATGTTTCTAGCCACCAGAGGGTTTCAAATCTAAACAGACACTGAACACATGCAACATGCTGGTTCAGTGTTTCCCAACAGCTGCCATCCAAAAGGCATCAAGAGATGTTTTCTTGTTTTTCAAAATATGTTATGGTGTCATAATGCAGACACAACCTGAGTGTACTTCAGCTTTTCATGTGTTTGTGAGACCATTGCTTGTTTCAGATATAATACCGGATCCTGTGTTGAAGAAATTTACCCATAGTCCTCATGTGTTTATTAGTATTCTGGTATACGGTGGGCTTACCAACACAGAGCGTGAGTCTGTGAATGTAAGCCGACCCAGAACATTTGCAGAGTTCCACACTTAATAGGGTATGTCAGAGGGTAGAGAGTGGCTGTATGTAAACACCAAAGTGAATAGTGGTTAGTTAGCATATAGTGGTCAATCAGCTACAAGAGGTAAGAAAACAAAAGGTGATTGAATCAGGGGGTCTGGTGACCTGTAGTTGCTAATTAATGACAGGAGGTAAGAGAATAAAAGGGGATTGACTCAAGCAGTCTAAATGGTAAGAGAAGGAGCGATCTGGCAGTCAGTTACAAAAGGTAAGAGAATTATTAACAACAATGGTAATGGAATAATGAGTGACGGTAGGGGGTGTCTGTAGCAAAAGATGTGCTATTTTCTTCATCACATGTCAAATTTAAAAAATGTTAGTATTTAAGTATTATTAAATACATGATCGGAGCATGTTGATGATCCTTCTCTTTCACTCCAGCTGATTTAGAGCAGATAATATAGTTAATATCTATAATATATTTAATCAACAAGCCAAAGTGAGCGCATGTTACATAGCTATATAGGCTGCCTCTTCAATTAAGAATTCATTTTTAGATTTAGTTTTTTAAATCTCTTATGGACCAGGTTCTGACTATGTATCTGATATGTTAGTTTGTTGTGCCTCTTCTTAATTTCTAAGATCCTCTAATCCATCAAATGTATACCAAAGACTGTAAGAGATGCTGCATTGTGCTTCATCAACCCTTGACTCTGCAACAGACTTCCAGAGGAGGTCAGAGCTTCTGATTCAGTAGTCGGTTTAAAATGAAACCTTAAAACGTATCTTGTAATTATTATGTAGTTTTATGTAATTGACTGGTATCAGGCCTACTTTTTACTTTTAGTGTGGACTCTAGTGTTTTATTGTCTTGTTTTAAATCTTAATTGTTTCTATCTTTCATTTTTTTGGATGTAAAGCCGATTGAATTGCATTTGCAGTATGAACTGTGCTATATCAGTAAATTATTATTTTTGGTGTTGTTGTTGACATTATAATTACCATTATTATTTAGTCATTGGACAGTCTTTTGTGAGAGAAACAGTCAAACTAAAAGCTGTCTGGGAATTTTAAATATTTGCTTTGTACACATTATTCAAATGCACTTGACAGTCACAAAAAGGTGCATCATTGTTGATGTTAATTCATATGTTTAAACACATTTTTTTAAATCGGCCCTCAAAGCATCAGCAGACGGACTAACCCTTGCGGCGGAGGGAAACGTCTTAACTGGCCTCCGCGGACGGATAGCCTATAAAAGCGGACCGTGGCTCTAGCTTTCAGTATTGTTCAAGTGACGGCGCAGAGGACGGAGCTGCAGTGTGTTGTGATGTGACAGCGCTGTACACATATTAAAAACTGCTCACTTTATGCCTGCAGCTTAACGTACACTAGCTGGACTTGGAAGCAAATGTAAGTGAAGGCGACACTTGCTCCTTGCTAACGTTAGCCGCGCTGTCAGACTTGTCGACGAAGGAAACAACGAAGTGTTCTTTTATGTCACACGGATGAAATTAATGCCCACTGAGGAGACGTCTGTGTTTTTTTTTTTTTTAAGAAGAGAGAGATTTTTGTCTTGTGGACTCGGCCGTCTTGTCGAAGAAGACAGATAACAAGGACTAACGTCTTCGGATGAACAGCAGTTCTGTGTTGACGTTTGTGTTGCATCCTTGAGATGTTTTAAGCTAACGTTGACAGGACTAGCTCGCTGATGTTGGCTAGCTTCAAAGGTGGCTACAACTTGTACGTTTTAGATAGAAGCAGGTTGAAGTGTTCACTGTCGAACGAGATAAGCTTATTTACATATTATCGTTAGCATGTTGGCAGAGACCTGCTATGGGCTGCAGCTATGACGCTAGGTGTAGCCACAGGGTTATGTCACTGTCAGGCTAACAGATAGCTCGGAGTCTGCAGCTGCTTCAGTCTTTGCATGGTCATGTCCACTAGGCTTGGCATCATGTAGACTGTCCCTCTGCACAGGTTTAGGTGACTGGGGACACAGTATGCTAGTGAACCTCCTTGGAGCGTAATGCAAAGCTGGATTGCAGCTATCCAACTGGGTCAAAGACTGACAGCTGGCACTGATACAGTTTAGCTCAAGGATTGTTGCTAGCCATTCTCAAAGCCGTCTACTCTGTGTGATATTACAAACATCCCATCCTACTTGGAGGACATGTGAATGCACCATGTCCTGGCTGCATCTCTTATTTATGCAATAAGGCATCAGAGCAGCCTGTCATGAAATAATCCCGCAGTGCGAGGAACAGCATCATCAGGACTGAGTGGATATTTTGCTCTTTTTTTTTTTTTTTCCTGAAGAGGACAGCAACATTCAAGGCTATTTAACAGTGCCCACCATCAGCCCACCACAATGGAAACTGTGGGAGATTTTGAGTACAGCAGAAAAGACCTGGTTGGACATGGAGCCTTTGCTGTGGTGTTCAAAGGAAGACACAGGAAGGTAAATAAATGGCTCGCCTGCAATGTTTTGTGTCCTCATCTCTCTCTTCTTTTGCAGGAAAAAAAAAAAGAGGGCAAGCAGACAGCTTCATTTGAAAATCTGGGTCAGTCAGTGCCAGTGGAGTTCTGCAGCAAGCATATGTAGACCGTGACTGTTTTTTTGGGGGTGGTAATATTTACTGGCACTTTTATGGCTAAACATCTGTATCCAGACTGATGTAATGTACAAGCAAGCTGTGGCTGGTAATGTTTTATGTTATTTCATCAGCCTGATATTAGTTGTGTAAGTGTATTTATGTCGTTTCGTTCATTCATGAAACGGATGAGTCAGGCAGCAGTCAATGACTTGCTGACGTACTGAGGCAGGAGGGAGGATGGGGTGCAGTGTTTTTCCTTTTGCCTTTTTAAGGATACAAGCCCTCCTTATGTAAGAGCTGCACAAGGTTCAGTCACACTGAAGCACTGAAACCTATTTGATTTATCGGTCAGAAATTAAATCCTTATGTTAGACTGGGTTGTGCTTTCATATGCACAGAGGGACACTGGGATGGTGGGTTTGTTTGTGTATATGTGACTGAGATGCAGGAGATGACATCATATTGCCCCCATTGCTACTGGTGTGAAACAGATGGTCCTGAATTCCTCAATGAAAGCCGCATTAGAGCATCACCACGCTCCCTCCTCGAGCCCAAACAGAGCAGCTTCTATCTTGTTATAAGGATCAATAATAAGCTCAGAGCCTGAAATGAACGTAGGTTGGCAACGAATCACCTGCTCTTCATTTTAAGCTATGTATTCATGCATCCATCCACTGCTCACATGCCTCCCTATCATGTTAAAACAGACCTGGCATGTGATCAGTGTATTTACTGTTTACGTCCTATCATCTGCATGCCATTTAGCCTATTTATAGGATTGTTTCCACCTCACAGGAGCAGGAAGGTTAGAGCCACCTGCATGCAGCAAACCTAATGGATTGCTTCATTGCTTAGGCAGTGTTGGATGTTACATGTGGGCTCATGTTGCACTGTAATATCAAGTTATTGTGCAAAGGCTCCTTAGAGATCAGCTACTGCATTTTGTAATTTCCCATTATCGTTGTTCAACGACGAATGTCAAAAAAAGAAGCACAACACCGCTCTTTCAGATGTAGTTTTATGTGAAATTTTGTCCAATTACTTATACATCTCAAAAAATATGACCCTCTGCATCAGCTCAGCAATGATGACCTTCTCTGTCTCATGTTCATGTGGATGAAATGTAATTGGTGTGAATAAAAATATATAAATAAAAGAAGATCTACTGTCCATTACGGCTTGTGGGAGAACATATAATTGGGCTTTTTCTAACAGACATTGCCATTTGATATGTGATGTAATCTGTTAAAGTCAAGCTTCAGTTCAACATTCATTGTGTACCAAATCTAAAACATGTGATGGAGCATTACCACATGAGGTACCATCCAAAGTGTGACTGTCTCACAAAGAAGTTGGCATGAATCTGTAAAACTATCAACATTTACAGTTGAGTTTAAACACTGGCTGAGACATGCTGCAAATGTGCACAGGGGGGGAGCTTTTTACTGGACTGGTTTGGATCCACTTGTCCACTTAGAGGGAAGGATCATTGCAAATCAATGCCAAGTTGTTCTGAGTGATCACCTTTATCCTGTGATGGATATTTCAATCCTAATGGGAGTGGTCTCTTCCAGAATGACAGTACCCCTATCCATAGGAAACTAAAGGGTAAGAAGAGAAGGATGCGATTCATATATTTTGACCTTTACAGTAACCGGGCCTCAACACCTCTGGGAGGTTTTGACAGCTCTCTACCACCTTCAAAACGCCAAATGAGGAAATAT
>NW_007579585.1:120919-122182 GCF_000690725.1 Stegastes partitus | reverse complement strand
TCTTTTTGCAGAGAGCCTCATCTGTGCTGCAGTCGATAGGTGGGTGAACTACTGTTTTGTCGCTGCAGTTTTCATAGACAATATTCTCTTAAGCAATGTAGATAAGGTGAGAATGGATTTCTTTTTTTTGTTGCTTTCCTCAGATCACAACTCACAAAAACCCTGTCAACTGGCAGTTCCTCGACAGCCCTGTGCAATTTTACGATCACTGAACACGCCTGTTCCTCGGTAAGATTCTTTTATGTAAGATTTAAATCCAAGACAAAAACTTGGCTTTTGCTGAATCACAATCCTGAGACAAATCTCCGTAAGTACTGACAAGTGTGCTGCATTCCTTGTCAATGTTTTTCCAAGGCTAAACATCTCACAACCAACAACTTGGTCACACTGATGAAATGCTCACTGGAAAGCCAAAGGACATACTCAGTGGAAGTTTGGAAGCTTTTCTTCCAAAAAGCTTCTTCTACCCTGGACCAGGCTCTTGTGACATTGGCTACCAAGGTCAGTCCAGTTTCATAATATTGTTGTTTCCCTGTTTGAATTCTGTGTCTAAGTAATGTGGGCTTTTGTTTTGTGTTCAATTCTAGGCCTCCAACAATGGTAGCCAAGCCTGGTCACATGCTCTTGAGGCTCTTGGGGAGGTGAGAATTTTCAACTTCAGTCAGGAACAAATGCTGAGTGAGGATTTCATCAGCAGCTGGTTCCAGACAAAGATCCGTCCGTTTCTGTCCGCTCCATCCTTCAACTTCCTATCCTGTCTTAGCTCCAACAACTTCAGCTGCTTGACATACCGGACTGTGTAAGCAAATACTAGATATGTTGCTCCACTAAGAACAAGACTGCAGAGAAAGCTGCCGTTTTCTAGTTGTTTTTGATATTAAAAACCTTCTCTTAAATGTTAGCATCCAGGCATTCAGTAGCCAACGGTCATCCATGGACAGACACAGACAGAAAGCTGTCTTCACTCATTTCATCAAACCATTCCTGTCAAGAAATGACTCCTCAGGTAAGGACGGACAATCAGGCTCTCTTTGTCAATGTCTCGACAGGATGCAAAGACAATAAACTTCCGCTGTCTTTGTTTCTCTCTCTTTATTTGCAGATCCTGGCTGCCTCACATCTGTCAGTGGTAGTAAAGAGTGGCTACTAGCATACCTTGGAAACTTCTCTCATTATGCAACCCTGCAGGATTTGCAAGCCCTCAATCCCAACTTCTCAAGTGTGAGTGGCAACTGAAGTTGCAGAGCTCCTTACCCAAACTGA
>NW_007579585.1:109832-118754 GCF_000690725.1 Stegastes partitus | reverse complement strand
TCGTGTACAAGACACAAGTTTGGCACAGGATCTTTGAAATGGAGGTTATGTCAAGGTTCTTTCACAATCAGTCGCTTGTTTTCACTAGCCTGACAATTACGTTTTATTTGTCCCCAGTGCAAGAGAACCCCAGTCAATGGTAAGCCAGCAAAATGTCAGGCATTTCAGCTTTGATGAAACAATCACATTCAGGTGCATCCATATCTGACACAAAAAAATGTCTTTTTGCAGAGAACCTCATCTGTGCTTCAGTCGATAGGTGAGTAGATTACTGTTTTGTCACTACAGAGTTTTCATAGGCAATATTCTATTACGCAATGTAACCAAGGTGACAACGGATTTCTTTTTTGTGTGCTTTCCTCAGATCACAACTCACAGAAACCCTGTCAACTGGCAGCTCCTCCACAGCCCTGTGCAATTTTACTATCACTGAACATGCCTGTTCCTCGGTAAGATTCTTTTATGTAAGATTTAAATCCCAGACAAAAACTTGGCTCTTGCTGAATCACAATCCTAAAACAAATCTCCGTAAGCGCTGACAAGTGTGCTGCATTCCTTGTCAATGTTTTTCCAAGGCTAAACATCTCACAACCAGCAATTTGGTCACACTGATGAAATGCTCACTGGAAAGCCAAAGGACATACTCAGTGGAAGTTTGGAAGCTTTTCTTCCAAAAAGCTTCTTCTACCCTGGACCAGGCTCTTGTGACATCGGCTACCAAGGTCAGTCCAGTTTCACAATATTGTTGTTTCCCTGTTTGAATTCTGTGTCTAACCAATGTGGGCTTTTGTTTTGTGTCCAATTCTAGGCCTCCAACAATGGTAGCCAAGCCTGGTCAAATGCTCTTGAGGCTCTTGGGGAGGTGAGAATTTTCAACTTCGGTCAGGAACAAATGCAGAGTGAGGATTTCATCAGCAGCTGGTTCCAGACAAAGATACATCCATTTCTGGCCTCTCCATCGCCCAGATTCCTATCCTGTCTTAGCTCCAAATACTTCAGCTGCTTGACGTACCGGATTGTGTAAGCAAATTTTAGATAAAGTGCTCCATTAAGAACAAGACTGCAGAGAAAACTGCCGTCTTCTAGTTGTTTTTGATGTTAAAATCTTCTCTCAAATGTTAGCATCCAGGCATTCAGCAGCCAACGGGCATACATGGACACAGACAGACAACAAGCTGTCTTCACTCATTTCATCAAACCATTCCTTTCAAGTAATGAGTCTTCAGGTAAGGACAAGCACCCAGGCTCTCTTTGGTAATGTCTCAACAGCATGCGGTGTCAGCAACCTGCCGCTGTCTTTGTTTCCCTCTCTTTATTTGCAGATCCTGGCTGCCTTGCATCTGTCAGTGGTAGTAAAGAGTGGCTACTATCATACCTTGGAAACTTCTCTCATTATGCAACCCTGCAGGATTTGCAAGCCCTCAATCCCAACTTCTCAAGTGTGAGTGGCAACTGAAGTTGCAGAGCTCTTTACCTAAACTGAAATCTTCTGTCTATGGTTTTGCAATCATTACTGGTTGACGTCATACTGTGTCCCTTTTGTAGGCCGAATGCTTGTCAGTGCTCACTCCTTCTCAGGTGGCACAGGTGACACTTACTTCATGGGCCTGGAACAACACAGACATAATCGATCTTGTCTTTGAGCGACTTGAGGAAGGCAACGCTCTGGCAAATGTGGATGAATTCCTCACACAGCTGACAGCAAATGGAACGGTAGGTTTCTCTTGAAAGCTGGAGAAGAGGGACAATCCTGAACTTGTGCTTCTAACCTATAAACTGCATCGTGTTTAAGTCCTCTGGTGTTGCAATGTCACAGGTCCTAGATTTCCAGCCTGTTGTGAGGGACCGTTTAATGAACAAGACCTTCGTCATCATCAGTCCCCATCTCCCAGCCTTCAGCAAAGATGACTTTTATCAGTGGTTCAATGTAAAATTGGTTCCCATTCTTGCAAGCTTCAGTCCAATGATGCTTAAGACTGTAACTTCAAACATAAACTGCACAAACTACCATGTCGTGTGAGTAGTGTTTTAGGCACAAGCAAGAATTTTTTAAACATAGAAAAGCACTGATGAGGGACTGTTTAAGAATGCTTCCTTTAACCTTTGCAGTGTAAGTGGGATGGCCAAGGTTTTCGCCGCGAAACCCTTGCATAGACGACAAGAAATTGCAGATGTCCTGCTGGGCTACCTGAAAAGTTCTGCCTGTATCATCAACGAGCCAGGTAGGGCTGACACAATCAAGATTTTGCTCTTGTGGCCTTGGCCATGGACCCTAAAATAGTTTTTTAGAAAAAAGAAAGAAAAATTCTGGAATTACAGTGAGAAGAAAACTGGCCTAAAGTTGTTTGATGTGCATCAATCTAAAATCCGACCTGCCAAACTGTATTTATGCAAGCATTTAATCAGCGTGCTTTAGTTTGCAGGCAAGGAATTAAGAGTGACGCAGAATGGCTTGAAGCAAACTTGGGTCCATTCTCCCAATACGCAACATACTCTGACATTAAAAGCTTCAAACTTCCTGGGGTAAGTCCTTGGTCCTGCATTGGTTAATACTGTCACAAGCAATGGTTTTCTCACCCATGCTCATAAAATAGGTTACATTTAATTTTTCAGGTGACCATACTGGAGGATCTTTCTCTCAGACAACAAGCTGAATTCCTTCTTGAATCAAACAACTTGTCAAATGAAACCCTTGTGAGAACGGTATTTACAAGAATGACTTTAGTATCATCTATGGACGACCTTGACATTTTCTTCCACAATTTTATTACTGGTGCTACAGAGGTAAGCATTTTCATCACAATAACCCTTTTCATTCCTTTATTAAAGTGGAAAAAAAAATGTCTTCTGAAAAATATATGTCACTTGTTTTCAGCAAAACCGGACAATCATTAAGCCCAGAGTGCGAGACACCATCCTAAATCTGACATTCAAGGCTCTTGGTCCAAAACTATCCATGCTAAATGCAGAAGACTTTAAGTTATGGTTCCAGGTTTACCTACCTCTGTTCCTCCCAAGCATTGACTCAAGCATATTTGAAATGATTCCAAGAAGCATCACCTGCAAATCCTATCAAATGATGTGAGTACAAACTGAAGTGGTAAAACACGAATTAGAAAAAGACCCCAGAAATATTTTTTGCACACATCTAGATGAATTAAAGCGTGTTGTTTTTTTGTTTGTTTTTTGTCTCTTCAGTGTCAGGGGGCTTGACAACATTTTCATTCATCTCTCAATGAGACAGACACAGGAGGTTTTCAGGTTTATGATTGACTATCTCAGTACGCAATCCACTTCAGGTAAATTGAATAACATATTCGCAGAACAATGCACTTTCTGGTACTCCTGTGGAGGTTGTCAAAGTCCATTGTTTTGTTCTGCATGGCATGTTCAGTCTAAACATGAAGTATTTTCAATCCTAGGTCTCTCCTGTGTCGAGTCTGTACATAATGACAGACGATGGCTTGAAGAAAACTTTGGTCATTTCTGTATGCATGCCTCTTTTATGGACTTTGTGAATCTGAAGAACAACTTCAATGGAGTAAGTGTTGCCTTTTCATCGTAGCATGACCTTACATGTTCATACTGGTTTATTACAAATGCACTACGAGGTGTAAATAAGTTGACAATTTATTGTTACCCTTGTGTATTCGCAGTATTTAAGCACTTTTTGTTGTCCTAATGAGACATCCACACTCCATAGCTGCTTGTTTGGCCAACCCTCATGTAGCAATCTGAGTTGTCTTGTGTTTTATGTGCCTTTAACCAATAAAATGTTGTCGCTCCTTCTATACAAGTTCAGTGAGTTAGGATCAGGAGTCACAGCACCCACTTCAGTCCAATCTTACCTTCTCATCCAAAAATCGTGTTTATTTTCAATGGTTTTCAGCAAAAGTATTGTTCAGGAGCATCATTTTGTTTTGTATTTATAGTGTTTGTGTTTTTAAATGTCTGTAAATCCTCAACTTTTCAGATTATTTCCAGGTTTAGATAAAAATATTCCATATTTCTCAGATATTTCAACCCCAATATGGATGCAAATACATCACAACTGATTTAACTGTCAGGCCAATGGTGAATTTGTACACCTCACTAAGCACTGGCTGAGCATCGCCCAGTCACCCATAATCACAGCAAACCAACAAGCAACTAATGAACAGCATACTCATCAGAACTGGCTTACCACTTTGCTTGATATGAGAAGAACAAATCTACAAAAAGACACTTTAAATCTTTCTGGATGGCTAAATCCACACTGTATTTTCCAAAAACTCTCAGCCAAAAATGCTAGCATTTTGGTAAATTGCAATCTGTTGGATTTGTGTGTATAACAAGAGGGTGGACAGAAATTTCTATTCACAGTGTTGTGTGTGTAGGAGGCAACAAGACGTCGACAAAATAGTAATAAAATACCTCAAACTACCTGCAGTATGGATATTAAACACTTACTAGGTTTGCAGTTGAGCTGGAGCTATTTCTGCATTCAGGTCCATATAGTAACCTGTAGATTAAAGTGTTAAACTGAGGGTTACACTTTGGCAGGTAGACACTCCATCCTTTGTCTTATATTCACATGTCACTTGCCTTCGTTACCAAAAGAGGTTTAACATGACAGGTGTGTTGCTGATTCAAATCATAGAACTGCATGCTGTTTGGTTGTTCTTACTGAATTGCTGCTTGTCACTTGTAGGTGGAGGTTGCAGATCTTCTTACTGTCAGTCAACTGGCCCAGCTCGCAGCAACCCCCTCACAGCTACACGGGAGACAGGATGTGACAAAAATCATGAAAGTCATCAACCCTGTTAACTTTGCTGCTTTCTTTGACATAGTCTCACCAGCCATTAAGGTAAACATCCACACAGATGACACTGTTTTTTTGGTTGCATACATACATTGTAGTAAAAACAGTAACTCTGAATCCTGCTGAAACTGAAAACAGTTTTTTGTAATATCATGTTATAATGTTATGTTATTTGGTTACATTTGTTACATTTGCTTAAACTAATAACCTTAATAATAACCTTAATAGTACTGGCTGGGAATGTATTACAGTGACTCTTTTGATGCTGTTATAAAGTTTTTTTCTACCAGCAGTGTAAGTTAGAACTGGGAAGAAGAGCAAAAACTAGCTTGACAGACACACCGCTAACAAGCACTCACCAGAATAAGATTAGCTTGCAAGTTGCACATTACCTCTATTTTCATTTTAGCTCAACTTGAACCAGTACAAGTTAAAAAAAAAAAAAAAAGAAGAAGAAGAAGGAGCTCAGCAGATTCTTCTGCTTCCTTTTATGCTTTGAGCTCATAATGTAAACGGTGGTGGAGCAAAATTTGAGGCACGGAGCGGGAGATAAGGCGACGCTCCGGCCTATGAAAAATCCTGCTTCTCATTCCGTCCAGACGTTTTGGCTCCTCCACTCGCTTGGCTCACATGCCCTGGGACCACTTTTATGTTTTGTATAATCCTGGTTTAAACTTTTACTAAAGCCATTTCCATTTCTTCTGTACTTTAACCTCTAATATTTTGTTGTCTCAGTTCTTTATGTGTGACTGTTTTTACTTGTTTTTTTGTCTTTGTCAACATTTTTAATTAGCTTTTTACAAGCAACATGATTCAAATGTAGTATTTTCACGTTCACATTAACCATTTAACCTCAAAGTCCAGCTTGTTACTGATATTATGTGCATTTCCAACAGGCCCACTCAGGTAACTACACAAAGGAGGTGCGATCTGCCTTCCTCCAGAAAATTTTTGAAAGGGGAAATCTGTCACCGGCGGCTGTCAGCGATGAAGACTTCCTGCTGTGGCTCAGGGTTCGACTGAGTCCTCTCCTGGTCAACCTCTCTCCCGCTCTGGTGCCGACTTTATTCAGCATGGCAACCAACAGGAGCTGTAGCAGCAGCCAAGAGACGTAAGAACAGCTTGGATAATGTTGCGTAATATCTGTGATGCCTAAGCAGCACTATAATATGAATGTTTTGCAGAGGATTTTGGATCAAACAGAGTGGTAACCAGTGTGTGTTTTCAAATCCCATCATTTAATTCATCTGAATTTAGGATTAGAATTCTGGACACACTTCACACGACACTCAGTGACGACACCCAAAAGAAGATCTACGAAAACATCCTCCTTATCCTTCAAGGTTTGTGCAAGAGATTGTGCTGTGCTGTCGTTAAGTTACCTAGAAGATCAATGAGGATACACATCTGTGCCAAAGAAATGTTGTTCTAAAGCAGGGGTGGACAATCCTGGTCCTCGAAGGCCACAGTCCTGCATGTTTTAGATGTTTCCCTCTTTCCACACACCTGATTCAAATGATCAGGATCGTTATCAGGCTTCTACAGAGCTTGACGATGAGCTGATCATTTGAATCAGGTGTGTTGGAAGAGGGAAACATCTAAAACATGCAGGATTGTCGCCCTCGAGGACCAGGATTGCCCACCCCTGTTCTAAAGGGATCCTTTTTTTTTAACAACAAAAGTTTTTTGTTTTTTTTTCTGTGATGTGATATGTGCCCCTGAAAAATGTTTTACTCTGTGAACCAGATCCAACGCCACTGAAGTGTTACAGTGGTGGAAGTTTCTACATCTATTTGAGAAACACCTTCCTCAGCTTTGGCTTTCCAAATGTAACCACGTTCATGTCTCTTCTGCCACCTACCCGCCAATCAGAGGTGACAAAAAGCCATACATTTAAAAAACACTGTCACACACAGATGCAAAGGGAGATTATTTACAGTAACACTTAACTTGCAGATCTTACCATATGATTGTTGCTGCCGTGCTAAGGCACACTGCTTTGGTGCTCTTCCAGTGGTAATATCTAAATATTCTCTCTTTTTTTTTTTTCTTTTTTTTTTACAGCTTCTAAGTACCTTTAACACCTCAGAACTGCGGCAGTTCCTCAGTCAACCAAATGTGATTGGTAACAGTTCTGACATCTGTGTCATCTTCAACAACTACAACAACACTCCTGCCTTCCTAGAAACTGTACGTTCGTCATCTTTAGCATCAGTATTATTGACCAGACACAAACTTGTACATGTTGTTATTAGTAGCATCTGAGCAGGAATCTTGTCATATTTATGAAATTGCCAGTTTTACTCCAGTGTGTCATTAATTGTGCAAGAACTTGTGTTTGCCATCAGGAGGATGTTCCAGATGATGTGAAGACGGTAACCCTCCCCTGTGTTTGGCCTTTGGCCTTGAGCAGTGGCAATAGATCTGAGGCTAATTTGTGGTTCAACCGACGGTTGAGGAACTACCTTAGATTTCTCAGCAAGAGCCTCATCAGCTCCCCTGTAGTCCAGAATGCTTCATGTCTTGGCTTCCAGAAACTGTAAGTCTCTTTTTCACAGTGTCACAAAGCTGAAGGATGGATGGATTACAAGGTACAAAGTGTTGCTTTGTTTTCCTTTCAACAGGGTGTCTGTGATGGGAAATAACTTCACATACAACAGTTCTGAGTTTGGACAGGAGGATGTGTATGCCACCATCAGTAGCTACTTGAGAACTGGTAAGATGTGTTTTTGTGCAGATGTATAATTTATAAAGGCCAATTCATGATTTTTAATATTCCAGTATGCCGACAGCTGCAGACTCAAACTCCCAACAGCCAGACTTGCATGTGCTTCTATACATGCAGCAATTAGGTGTATGTATATTTGGACATGTTTCACATGTTTGGATAAAAAACCAATGACAGCGACTATCTGACAGCAAGAAAAATATCTGCTTTACCTCAAACTTTACCTGAAACCAGAAATTGTCTTTTTATTGCAACAGCTCTGGTGGTGATCATTTAGTAACACCATCACGGTTAAAACTTTCATTTGTCAGATAATCTAGGTTAAGACCAAATACATCTAAATCTAAAGGCATTCCCACCAGCTTCAGCTGTCTTACTACTAATTTGAAAACAAGGACATGTAACAACATACTACTAAACACTAGCATGTTAGTTTTGTAACATAGATCAAGGTATATGTTGACAATGTTCTGGATTCCTCTGTCATCGTAGGCTCTGGAGCCAGATGCTACAATACCAGCGATGCAGAACTAAATTCTACCTCCTGGTTTGTCGATCACATCGGCAGCTTTGTGACATTTATGACTCTGGACGATCTCACCGCCTTTGTCTCCACCACTCAAGTATGTTCTCATTCAAATCTGTACAGTTCATTTAAAGTTTACATTTCATCAAAATACACACATTCTTGTTTTAATTAGACTCATTGTGGGTTCCACATTTTTAACTAAATTGGTTTGTTTAATTGTATTTTAATTTGATCACAACCCAAGGTGTTTCTAAACAAAAAACAAAAAACAGAGGAAGTATAGAAATATGACTAAAAGTTAGCTTTAATAACCTGTTTTGGTTTTGAAGATTAAACTGTTCTTGGAGGACCGAGCCAACCTGGAGCTCTTTAACAACAAAGCAATCCCAGAAAATGTAACCAGCTACTACATCAGTCAGCTTTTTGCATCAAATTCAACTTTTAACCTGGTCAGGTAAGGGTTAACTTTTTTTTATTTTTGCAAATATACACAGGTAGGGAATAAACAAATCTCATTCCGTTACTGAAATGTTTAATATTTATATTCACATGAGGTTGGATAATATGTTACTTTACATTCAGGCTTCCAGGCGTCTTCCTTTGCTTTTCTGAGGTCCCAGCTTTGGCATATTCTTCTTTGAATGAAAATGATACGATACTCATCTTGGATAAGTTGAAGAAATTCTGCAGTGGAACACAGGACCCTGAGGTACCAGCCCTAAAAGTTTCTACACAGAAACAGAGCTTGAGTTACATTTTTTCTAGCATGTAAGAGTTGGTATTCCCTGGTATAACAAATTCCGATGGAGCATCAAAACTGATATTTAAAAAGTCAGGAAACAGGAAAGGGCTGCAAGGTGGAGC
>NW_007579585.1:106918-109375 GCF_000690725.1 Stegastes partitus | reverse complement strand
GACGCAGTAAATTTACTATAAAACTCTATTTAAATCACCAGCTCAGCTTTGACTACATGGCTGATGATTCCTTCCTGTGTCGGATTTAATTGAAATACACTATTTGTAACTAAGCTTTCATCTGTGACTATGAATCACTGTATTTCCACTAGCTTAGGATAAACCCTTTATATCCAAACAGGGAGCAGTTCCTCCTCTAAAGAGCCCATCATTTTGTAACACCATGTTTCCACCATAGTTTAGCTATTGTGAAATCTACAGCCTGACTAGATGCCGATAAATCCTACACACTGGTCTTTTAATACGGTGGCTTTGTTAACATATTATTAAATGGATTCTCCACATGTTGATGCCCTCAACAAAGAAAAGATCTCCAGAAGGACATTATTTAGATTGTAATGGAAGAGTTTATGAACTTTTATGGGTGTGCCTTTTAATTTCTATTCACTGTGGGCCCATTTTTCACTGCAATATAAAGTATATCCTCTCTATAAAAATAGTTAAATGTTGGCTAGAAGGAGAGAAAACTCAAAATGTCTCCTGTGCAGTATAAAACATTAATAATGCCACAAATCCTAAAGTACAATGTTACATTTCTTTGATTATTTATTTATTTTTTTACAACAAAACCACCTTGAATTAATATTTTACATTTTTCCGAGTGTCCACAAGTGTTGGCAAACCTGGAAAAAATGAGTGCTCCACATACTATAAATATTTTACTACTCCAGTGTTTACTACCTCTACAAACTAGCCATCTTTCACACCGCTCAACTCCAGAAACATATTTCACCTCACCACTGGATGCAACGTCCAACAACTTGCTGACAACTTGCTCCACTTTGTAACATTTTTTAACCATGCTGCAAGTATCTTATTCATCATATATGTTTTATTTACCTCACGTTCTCTCTTTTACATTCACATTCTCGTCTGATCGCTGCTCTATGTAAACACAGACTGCAATTCAGAAGAAAAGCCCCTGAATTTTCAAAGTCTTAACTTTGCAGTTGCCGAAAAGTACAGAATCTGTAGTTTTTCTTTTTTTTTACAGAATTAGGTTAAGTCAAATGTTTTATCTTGTGTGAATGCAACATGTCGATTATAGTGTTTGCATTCAACAGGTATCGACTGTTCTGGCATCCAACATCAAGACCATCACAGCACAGACATTTAAAAGTCTTGGTGATGCCAGTGCAGGTCTAACCAAGAGCCAGCTCGCTTCAGTTCCCCCATCAGAGCTGGTTTCTTCTTTTGCCACCCTGGCCTCAGTCAGCACCTGGAGTCTGGACCAGGCCTTCACAATCATCCAAAACATTCCTGCCTCACACTTCCAGGTAATGGCCATACTCATCCACTTAGAGTGGCTGATGTGAAATGCTAAATGTTTTGCTGCATGTGTCTTACATTGTTCTGTATTGTGTTCAGTAGGGGTTCACCAAATATACCATGACCTTGAAGTAGCAGCCACATGTTTTATGAATGCAAATGTATCCAACAGATCAACAGTGGAGCTTCCCTGGAATTCCTCGGCACGCTGGTCATTGGAGTTCCTTCAGAGTCGGTAGAAAATATCCCAGCCTCTGAGCTACTCAACATTTCCAAGAACGCCAGCTTTGTTGCCAACATGCTGGCAGCCCCAACAGCCGTCCAGCAGACCTTCGTCAAAAAGGTGCAGAGTTAACTTCTGATTCTACAGCAACATCTGGTGCTCAAATCAATAGCTCGTTCATCTTTGTGCTTTATTTTAAAATGTTTGGGGCATAATTTTCACTTTTACCCAAGCTACACGTTCATTATGTTGTTTTTTGGGGGGAAATAATCCATATAGGTTTATCTGTGTGTGTAATTGTATATTAAAATAAAAGCTAAACCCTGCCCAAATGCAACAAAGTACAGTATTTTACTTATGAAAACTTTGCAGGCTTTAATTAATTTTTGTGATTTTCCATCGTGAAAGATCTTAATACAGATTGACATCTATGCTGAAACTGTGGGAAATGTTTTTTTCAGTAAAACTTGTGCAATACATATATATTCCTAACCTACACCCTTGCATGCAAATACATAGCATTTCAATTTAAATGCATTTAACAACTTGACAGATTATTTCTGTGGACACGAGTCCGGCCAGCGTGGTGCTGAATGTCCCCGATTCGATGGCACCTGAGATCCCACCATACCTGCTGGTATTTTCTGAGGAGACTGTGGACACCAAAGTGATCAACAATAAGACATGGACACGAGATCAGGTCAGTGTGTGGGTCTACATGCTGAATAGGAGATGAGGTTTTAAAGTCTGATGCTGAAATATTTAGACTAGAGTCAGAGATCTTCCATATTATGTAGAATAGTGTTTCTATGAGAAGTTTGCTCTTTGTAATAGTGTGACCCTATTTTTTTGTTCTTCTAGGCCGCCATGTTTTTGGGGACACTGGCTAAAACAAACTTTGACAT
>NW_007579585.1:103234-106434 GCF_000690725.1 Stegastes partitus | reverse complement strand
TACTTCAAGTGAGTCCATCTCCAAGCATTTTGACTTAATAATGTGTCACTGGCTATAAAAAATAACTGTTGTGATCGTCCCATCGTTGGTTTATTATAGCAGCAAAGATGTCCAGAAAGACAACTGCAGGTCATACTTTTCTGCACTGGGTGCCGCAGACTTCTCTGTGGCCTCCGAAATTTTGAACAAAGGCCCACTGCTGCTCAATGAAGCAAGAACCTGCTTGGTGAGTGTCATTTAAATTAAAAGTTGTCAGGATGGACTGTTTCTATGGCAACAGAGAGCAACAACACAGTGAAAAATGTGATGGTGTACATAAGACATTTTATACACATTCATAACTTGCTTATCCTCTCGTCTGTGAACAGTGTGTCACTAGTTACACTGCCGAGGTTGTATAGTGACACAATATTACATGAAATACTATTTTTAAATTCTAGGGCATAAATGGCACAAGTCTGAGTAGAGACAACGTGGAGGTCCTGGGGAACATGGCCTGCACTATGAATGGCTCTTACATACAGAATGCACATCCTCTCATCCTGGAAAAGCTCAAAGCCTGCAAGGACTTCTCTGACAGCCAGGTGGCTGCCATGGAGACGCTGTTGCTGACGGGGAAATCACAATATGGGTACAACGATTAAATCAGTTCCTTCGGTCTCTGAGTGGTGAATGTTCGTTTTTTTTGTGATATCGCTGACAAATTTTGACAAATCTTCTCAACATAGTCTTGCTATGTGCAAGATCAATAGCACTGGGTTTACATCAAGGTAAGTTTTACTGTTCTTTCATCGTGTCCCTGAAAGAAGTATGCCACTGGGCTGTTAACATTTTTTATTCAAACCAAGCGAGGGTCACAGTAAGCAGAAGGTTACCAGTGTGATCGCTGTGTTAGATGTTTGTTACTGAAAAGAAGACAGCTACTGAAAGTCTTTCTTAATGTCCTTATTTATTGTGTAGGATTAAACACAATCATACCCATGTGGCGTCACCATCAACCCCATAACCCTGACGTGTAGACTAGTTACTTTTTTGAGGAGCTGCATGTTAGCTGTGCCTTCGCCCCTTAACACATAAATATACATTTAACATTATTTTCATCAAAGCTAGATATTTGTGACCTGTTTATAAAGATCTTCATTGGACTCAGAAAATGGACACTCATGTTTTCCTTAATCCATAATTTTAACATTTAATTATGAATAAATCATTATTAGTTTGATTTGTATATCTTTAATGTCCAGACGTTACAGATGTTACATCCTTCACCACCAAACTGACAGGAAGGTTTGCAAACCAGACTATAAGATCATGTCGTCTTCTATTCCCAGAAATGTCAGCACCTGGAACCAGCACACACTGGAGGACCTTGGAATCCTTCCTCTATATTTCACAGAAAACATTTGGGGCCAGATTAAAACTGTATGTGTTTAACTTATTCCTCTTTCTTGATCGTTAGACATGCATGGCACAGAAATCAATACCTCATATTCAGTTCACTTTGTGTTAAACCAGTGTCTGTATGTTTTTTGCAGACAACAAAGAGAAACTTCCTTAAGATCTTTATGCCCAAGCTGAGGAAAACAAAGACAGAGAAGAGGAAGCTCAAGATGCTGTTTAAGCAGATCAGCAACCGTATGATAAGCCCAAAATCAGGTAAATGTGTTTGGTACTTTTTTTTGCTGAACTTAGTCAGTTGGGAGAAAATGAATAGGCAACGTTTCAGGTAAGTGCTATTTGTAGCTTTTGCTGAATAGAGGCTTCACAAGTCAAAAGTATGGAAATGACAGATGGAAAGGAATGTTTCATTGTGAAAAGAGAAGTGTTATTTTCAAAACTACATACACTTGCACTGAACTATTTTTCAAAAACAGATGTCAAACATTTTATGGTTCAAGCTGCTAAAATGCCGTTTTGAAGACGTCACCTTGGCCTGAGCATTCTTCATTTTTATCTTTTCTTATGGACGAAATAGCTCTTTGCATTATAAAGAAAATAATAGGCATATTAATCCATATCAAACATAAGTTGCGACCCTAGCAGCACTCTCACTGCCTCTCTAAATGCTCAAAAGGCTGCACCGTGGGCAACATCACCCAGGTGACGGTTAGCGACGCTTCCTTCCCCTTTCGCTACGACCAAACACAATTTGACCTCTGCCTGGACATCACTGTTCTAAAAGACAACCTCAACTCCATCTGCGAGAAAGTGGCTGATGAGGACTTCCACAAAATCATTCTGCAGAAACTCCACCAGGTAAGTCAGGAACGTATGAAATGTTTTTGAGAAAGAGCCACATCGCGTTTGATGGCTTTAGAGACAAAGTGGAACAAACCATTTGAGATTTTAATTAACATTTCAACACATTAGCATGTGTTACTACAAGTTCTCTGCTCTTCCAGGCCTTCCCGTCTGGTGTTTCTGATCAGGATGTCCAAGTGCTTGGCTCAGTGTCTCGCATGGCATCACTCGATGACATTTCTAAGTGGAACATCAGCAGGATTGACACCTTGGCAGCTCTCATGAAAGCTGAGGATGGATCTTGGGAGGCAGCAAAGGTATGACAAGAGGGACTTTCACAACTACAGAAGTTCAGAATTACAACACTGTTCCTTTAATAAATGCTCATGCTTGCATATATGCTTCCTACTGATACACTGAATAAGGTTTGCTCTCTCCATGTGTTATGTTTTTAGAGCAAAGAAATCATCACTAAGTATCTGAGTACTTCTGGGAAGTCCCTGGGCAGCATTGAGCTGAACGTTATTGGATCCAACCTGTGCTCATTAAACACCAGTACGCTGAAGACCATCAGCCCAGACAGCATCAGGTTGGTTTCTGCAGAAACACAAACCTGGACACTGTTAGTGGAAGGAAAGACGTAATACTGAATGTTGTTTTCTTCTTTCACTGTGCCAGAAATGCGAGCGCTCTGAATGTAGAGTCATGTTCAGCTGAGCAGAAGAGCGTCCTGTATCACATCAGTCACGCTGCCTTCCACTCACAAACTGGCAATCCCAGCATCTTTTACAATCTAATAAAGTCCTGTTTAGGTAAGAACACCTTTTATCTGTCTTAGTAGTTATTTGTCTACCTCCCAGAAAACCAATCTCTAATTTCCCGTTTCCTCCCCTCTCTGACAGGTGGAGCACCTCTGTTGGACATCATAGCACTGTCAACACACAACATCAGCATGGACG
>NW_007579585.1:98634-102611 GCF_000690725.1 Stegastes partitus | reverse complement strand
TATCTATCTATCTATCTATCTATCTATCTATCTATCTATCTATCTATCTATCTATCTATCTATCTATCTATCTATCTATCTATCTATCTATCTATCTATGTCCGCAAACACTAAGCAAAAACTTTCACTGGGGCCTCATAAACTAACATCAAGAGGAGACCCAAAGCTGTTAAGTTTTTGCTGCTATTGTCAAATCTGTAAACAGCTTTTTTTTTTACATTTCAAAATGCACAGAATTTGACTGTGACCAACGTGCAAGGCCTCATGGGTCATCACCTACCTGACCTGAAGCTATTTGAGACGGATACCTTGATTGAGACCTGGGTGAACATGCAGCTGCAGTCCGACCTGGACAGGCTGGGAGTGGGCCTCATCAGCAACAGGACTGACCCGAACACTGCAGCGCCCGGCTCCAGCACCGACGCTGCTGAATCCGCCAGCGCTGTGACAGGATCACTGGGTAAAAACTTTAGGTGTGTATTAAGTGACAAAGGCCATCATCACGTTTACATGTGTCAGTGCACAGTGTTGTGTAGTCTGTGGAAAAAAGTAGATCAGTTGTAGCAGCTCTGCAGATTTATAATAATATATATTCCATTTCTAAACAACAAAGTTTCTTAGTGGATCAAATGCATCAGTGAACAGCAACATTTATGGATGCTAACTGGCATTTTAAACAGTTTATCGGGTGTAACGCTGTGTGAGTCTCATGTTGCAGCCTGTTTTGTTTAAAGCCACAAGAGGATGCAAGTGTGCCACAACATGCAGCTAACTAACTAGATTCAATCTCATTCACAGGACACACAAGTAAGAGAAGTACAACCCTGACATCTACTGTAGCATCGACAACACAAGGTGAGTGTACTGTACTTCAATGTAATGTCGTCGTGTTTAGCCTATCATTCTGTTTCTACTTTTTAAACATCAATAATAATGAAAAAACGCCAAGAAAGTCTTACAGTTTGTTGTGATTACAATCTAAATGTGTTCTCTGGGCTTTGATTTTTAGCTGCACTTACAAATGTTGGAGCGGAGCTTGCAAAGCCACTGACATCCATACTCCAGGCTGCTTTGCTGACAAGTCTACTGCAAATTCTATGTCAACCAGCTTAGACGCGTATATGAGTTCTGCATCCTAATAATAATAATCAGTGATGTTTCCGGTAATTTTTCTTTAATGCTTATATCCTAAGGGTGAAGGTTTATTATCATTACTTGTGTTACTCATGCATGTCTATTGAAAACTGCTTCATTGCATCTATATGTTCTAAAACTGTGTATTTGAAATGTAAATGACAATCACAGTAAGCAATGTAATGGAAAAGGTATTAGGTGGTGACTTGGGTTTTAGATTTTAAAATTAAGTACTTTTACTAAAAAATGCTAGTAGTCATTATTAATCACTGTTTGATTGTTAACTATTAAAGTGATGTTTACTGTTTTATCTGTTAGATTTTAAAGTATTTCTATGTAACAATAAAGGAATACTAATCTAATGCGTGTGTCTCTTTCTGTTTAAGAAGATTATAAAGAAATTTAACATACGACTTGATCGTTACTGATTTCACTTTCCACAATCAAAATCCAAAGTCATGCTTTTGATTCGCTTCTAGCATTGCAGTGGCGTCGGAAATTTGTCTGGTGAGGTTAAAGTTTGGACAAAAAAAAGACTGAGCATGTTGATATATGGAAGTACAAATAACTGATCAAGTAACACCTTTAAGTAGAAAATGGACTACAAACCTCGAAATGACCGCTCGTGATTTTTTTAAGCCATGTTTGATAAGCAGATTTTTTTTTTTGCCACATTTCATAATCTCCAAGATGTTTGGAAGTTATGAAAAAAAAAAAAAAAGATGAAGCTCACTACAGCTGTTTCAATAATATTTTTATTTGTAAAGTACAAAATCAGTGAAAAGATCCCACCGAAAATAAAAGCCCACTTAAAAAGTAGAAGTCAGAGAGACTAGTTACACAGCGATGCCAGCAGCTCTGTGAGGTGACACGTGCACACACAGCGGTGCTGCAACGTGAATGCATTTCCCATGACTGCAATCTTAAAGTCCTAACGTCTGACTAAAAACAGCCTGAGACAGAATGGGACAAAGTCGACTTTTGATCTGACGTTGGCACTAGATGGAACATTAGGGGATCACTACACTACACACTGATTACATTTCACCCTGAGGACACAAATGTTGGTACCAGACTCCCTGATAGTCTATGCAGTTACTGTTACATTAGGTAATATTTCAGTCTGGCTCTAAGTGGTGAACTAACTTACAAACAGACATTAAAAGAAACTCCCACCTCACAGGGAAACCAAAAAATGCACAAACCCACTTAAAGGAATGAAACACACCATCAAAGACAGTAACACGTAGACTGGAAGCGATACAGTATTTTCACTACATATGACAGAAACAAATGTTGATTTGATTTAAACTTTGTGTACATAATCCAGTTCACTAAATCTGTATTTCAGATTTACCTAAAAGCTTTTTTTTTATTTCTGTGCTCAAGCTATGCATATACATATATATATATAGACCATCCAGCACCATGAAGTGCTTTAACGCGCACTCAGCTCTCCACGTTTTACCATTTTGAACAGAAATGAGGAATTTCAGACTGAATTAACTTTTTTGTTCCCAAATCTGAGCGGCTCACTGGGATTCTCTAAGAAGTCAGAAATTAATCAAGCATCACATTCAACCACAAAAACATTTTTTTCTGTTCAGGAATGCAAGTAAACAACTATAATCTGACATCTTAATCAAGGCATAATAATAACTATTTTTTCTTCTTTTTCTTTTTGTGAAACAGTATATTTCGAAATTGATGGATAACCACAATAGTTATATTTTCCCATTAAAATATCATTTTGGTTAAAGAGCTTCTACGTACTGGTGTATTAACCATGACAGAAACATAAAAAAGTATTTTGGTAATTACCAATGCTGTTAATTTAGGGCAGCTGTGGCTTAAACTTCACATTGGGTGGTGGTCTGATACATTTATTAAGCACTGTATATAGCATAATCTTGGTTAGGAGGATTACACACTCACATTAGTTGTTCTGTCTGTAATAGGTAGCAAAAGTTGTCTACTGCTGTGATTAAAAACCCAGAATAAGTAGCCTGTGTCTCCTGCTCTGTGCATGTCGCTGTATGTACCATATATAGCTCATTTGCAGAGGAACACATTTAACTTTTTTTTCCTGATTAATCTGCAGTTCATCTTCAATGTCGGTTTAAGTGTACATCGTGATGTACATCCACTGTAAATAAAGAAGAGACAGATTATTCACGTGCTTCGTATCTGCGGGACAGATTAAAAGCATGATCACTGCATCAGAGAAAATCCAAAACCCAGTATAAGCGTGCCATAATTTTGAAGGCAGCATCCAACACATTGGGAAAACGGTACATGAAGCAAGGTTTTTTGTGCATAGAAGTGCAATTAAGATATTTGCTTCCATTGATTTAAAATGAATACTGGGCAGGTTGTAAGAGATTAAAACAAAGAGCAAGTTTCTTTCATTACCTCTGGTTCACGAAGGGTCACGGTCGTTTGAACAGACAACTGCCTGAACATGTCTGTGGAGGAACAAAAAACAAATCTTTATGTTGGAAACTGACGGCAGTGATTAGGAATAAGAGACACTGACACATGCAGTGACTGATTTGTGCTCTCTTTACTACTTTATCCCCTTTGAGGTCATGTGGTCAAAACATCTGTGGGAACCATTCAACAAACTGTGTGCGTAGAATGGCAAACATGCAAGTTTATCATTAAAACTTTAAAATGTGAAGTAATAACTTATCAAAATGTGCAGTAGGCCACTTTACAAACTGTTTATATCCAGAACAAAATCTTTAGTAGGATGCATCATATATTTGTGATGCTGTGCTGCCAGTAGAACGGCAGTTTTACCGCTAATTTGTCATAAACCTGACTTGACATTAAGAGCAATA
>NW_007579585.1:42373-97787 GCF_000690725.1 Stegastes partitus | reverse complement strand
TGACCCTAGTGAGGATGAAGCGGTGTATAGATAATGGATGGATGATATGACTATAATCCCCAAATGAAAAGTGTATTAAAGTAAAAATGCAGGAAAAAAGGCTTTAATTAAAGAAGTTCCATAGATTTAGATTTATTACAGCTTCTGATTTTCCACTCTCTACAGAAGTGAAGGTTGTCTGTTGTCCACATGTACTCACCAGACATGCATTTTAGGCGAATGGCCAAAGTGATGAAGTTCTCCATTGAAATGTTACCGGAGGAGCTGCCGTAACGCAGAGCTATCAGATTCAGTATGTCATCGCTGACTGTCTTTCCTGAACAGAGCACAAAAGATTGAAAGCTTAGGTATGATTTCTTTCAGGACTGCTGGCTAATTGGTTTTCTCTTTTACAGCAGAGACAAGATCACATCAACACTTTTTAATACATTTTTGGTCTATTATCTCATTAGGTTGATTCTGTGAGTGTGTAAACTTGCTTGCAAGCAGTTTCATTTTTAGACAATCAGCAGTTCTGAGGCAATGTTGTTGTTCATTATGAGGTGTGCTGATGATCATCTAGTGAAGTTAAGCCCATCAGTCCCTTATATTCACTCTCTTTTAGCTCTGCATTTGATCTCTACCAACACACTCTTTATCTGCTGATGTTTTGCAGTCGTGGCACGGCTGCATTTTTGGTGTATGTTTGGTGCTGATCAAGTCTTGTCGTTGTCTTAGGCTGGTTGGAAGCTGCACGTTGCACTGAGAGTGAGCTAAAATAGTCAATTTGTGGGTCAGATAAATAAACACTGCACTTAAACTTGCATAAAGCTCCATAACAGTGACTGGAGCTACAGATTCAGATGACAGTAGATTCTCACTACAGCACACCCTCTTCACATTGCCAGATTGTTTTCATGTTCATTCTGTTACTCTATTGGCATTTAAACATTCCTTTTTGACTTGGCACTCACAGGGTCGTCTTTACAATGTCTCGCATTGTGCATGTACTGCATCCCGAGCCAGTTCTGTCATGTAAAAGGAGCAGAAAGAACATATGGATGATAGATAGTCTACCTGTGGCCATGAGTGCATTCCTCAGTTCACTCAGGGACAGCGTTCCTGTTTGAGAAACATCAGCCTTGGAGAAAATGTCCTGGGTAAAGAGAAGACAGTTTGTTCTGGAGATCTTTCTGCACTAATAATGGAATGAACACTTCCCTTGTGTTTCATGACATTTTGAACATTTGCTTCGTTTCTTTTACCTTGCATGTGTTCACCAGGCTCCACAGATTGGCAAATTCCCCAGAATTCAGTTTGCCAGTGACAGAAGACTTTTTTAACACACCGTTAAGGTATCAGAACTGAACACGTTGTTTCATGCCTTAAGGTGACCTTTAAATCTATTCATGTGTTCCATAAATCAACAAAAGAGCAGGCAGGTTTTGTCATGTACACTGTGAACTTGTTTTATGTAACTGCATTTACTGTGAGAGATTTCACAAAATAGCTGCTAAAATAGAGAGAAAGGGGTGAGGAAACATGTTTGTCAAGTCCACCAGCTCAAGTGAATATAACACAGAAGGATACGTCCATCAGAGCAACCATGCTGCGACAGGCATCCACGCTGAAGCCTCCGGATTTCAAGTCTCCTAAGTGAAAATAGGAAAAAACACTCGGTTACTAAGACTGTGACGGCCACAACGATGCTACATAATTATTTTTTATTGCCAAGCTTGTTAGTTTTTAGAGTCCAAACCTTTCAGATTTTCATTTAGGAGCCTCTGGAGCTGCTCACAATCCACTTCTTCATACTGGACATGCAACAAAAACGTACATTTGGCTCACATGTAGGTTTATGCCACCACCATTCCCTTCAAGGTATGTTTTCTTTTTAAATCTAAAAAGCAAATAAGCGTACTTCCCAAGATGCTGCACTATTGCTCTGAGGCACATACACATTACCTTGTCGGAGAACTGACGGAACAGGGTTTTGTTACTGCCGTCTTGCTCGCCGTTTTCATTTGGTTTGTGCTGCAAAGGATTAAATGGCTTCAGTTCCAAAGCAATGAATGCACAGTCTGAGCATATGTGTGTGTCACATACTGTTAAAGACATCAAACAAATCACTGTGTAAAGAGCTAAACCAGGGTAGGATCAATGTCGCTCTGACAAAAGACTCAGTTAACGACACCGGTGCTAGTAGGTTGTGTTGTGCACACAATGGACAATTTAAGCACAATTTTACAATATATTGTAATCCAATACATCATACAGTCGTCCTCAAATGTATTCATACCCTTCCATTAAAGAAAAGGCAAAATTCACAATAGTCACTCTAATATCTAGAAACTGAAAAAAATAATAATAAATAAAAATTTGCTAAATATAATTTAATGAAATAAGACATTGCTTTTGAATTGTGGTTGAAAAGAATAATTACGAAAAAAAAAAAAAAACTGCCCCGGACAAATTGGAGCACTTTGCTGATGAGCAGTGGGCCGAAATCCAAACAGCTGTCAACAGGTGCAGAAGTCTGATTGAGAGTTACAGAAAACACTTGATTGCAGTGATTGGCTCAAAGGGCTGTTCAAAAAAATATTAGTTTACAGGTCCCATCATGCTTGTTTGCTTGTTTTATATATATATATTTCTGTTGAACCACAATTCCGAAGCAATGTCATGATTTTCATAAATTTTTTAAATTTATTATTGCTTTTGTCAATTTTGTCTTATTTCAGTGACAGCTGTTTTTTCCTTCTTTAATGGGAGAACATGAATACACTTGAGGAACACTGTATAATAATGTTTACTTTTGGTCGTCACAGTCATGACAGAGCTGTTTAACATTAGATTACACAAGTGTGCCAGTCCAAGCTGTATCACTAGTGGGTCACCAGATCAAAATAATCCAATTTCACAAGGGATTTTCTAACCATAGGTACAGCAAAATGTTAACATCATTGTGTCATTGCTGCGTTAACCCAAAGTGAGAACAGTATATGCCATTTTAAATCTTGTTCACCTCATGGTGTGCATCTTCTTCCATATGTACGTGACCATCTCCGGCAGAATTCTCACTGAGAGGAAAGACAAGAGACAACAGCGTGTCACCTTTCTCAGCAACAATCAGGGATTATAATTTGAAACACTGTAATTACATACAGTTAGTATCTGTTACTAACCCTGGAAACAGTCAACTTGTATGTAGATATGCGCAACTAAGCTTCTAAAGGCTAGTTATTGAGTTTTGCGAGGGGCTTACTGGACGTGGGTCTCTGCCTTGGACAGGATGGTCAGGATGAAGGAGGCCGTCTCATTGGGATTGAAGGTGGAGGGAACGATCAGGTATTCACCAGGCTTCAGCATCACGAACTCCATTGTCTCACGGGCATTCATGTAGGTTTTAGTCTGGGTGACAGGTCTGTTTGTGTCGAAGAAAGCGGCTGGGAATTTCCCCCTCTGTGCCCTGTACTGTAATGAATAAATAATGTCTTTGCAGTTAATCTCAGTCTTCAACATAAGCTGACGTGGTACATTGTGATTAGGATGAAATATTACTTACTTCCCCAGTCACCTTGAGGGAAATCAGAGGAGAAAGAATTTTTATTAGGGACATTAAAATTAGTTTAAGTGAAATCATGACATCATGACAAGTATACATGCTGCAAGTGGATAACATAGATTTAATGATCACTCGTGGGGCTTATGGTACACTGAACATAATGATAGTTAGAGATAGTAGACATTCATATGACATCCACAACACAGCAGTCTACGTAATATAGCAGACACAGCATTGGGAATATTTACCTCAAATACAGAGAATCCAATGTGCAGGTTTTGGACCAGGCGTCTGTTCCTCTTGTCGGGCTTTTGCATGAGAGACACCAGCATGTTTTTTTCACCCTGAGACTCACTGCACTCGCTGGATAACTTGTCTATCTTGACCCGATACTGTGGATTAGTCCAGAAGCTGTCTGTAAGGCAAAGGGGGAGACAGTTTTGCCAAGAGTATGATGTATCCGTTGGTTAATTTGAAAAGCTGAAAAACAAATCTCCAACTCGTGTGATACGGTTATTCATAAGTTCGATTCCAGACACCACATGTAAGCTCTTTATCACATTATGGGACTGGATGGAAGCTTGCGGAGGCAGTATTTGTTGTTTTGATAATGTTTGGGAAAACCTAAAGAATCCAGTGTTAGCAAAGTATGTGATTCCTCAGATTGATTCTTCATGAAATTTGTGACAATACCAGCATATTGTCTGCTCTGAGAAGAAGATGAAGAATGTAAAAAACAAACAGTTGCAGCTCACTGATTCTCTGCTTGAGTGTGCAACTTAAATTATCAACAACCTTTACATGTTTTTTCCCCCTAAAAAGTAGTCTAATGATCGTCAACTGTACATCCATGGGTGTACTGCAAAGCTAAAGAGTAGGTTAAAGTTTTTGTCTTTCTTTTTTGGTTGCAATGAACCCGTTCTATGAGCTAACTGCTGACTTCATAGTGATATCATGCATCCCATTGATGGCTTCCAAATTATGGAAACTGTAGTTTAAAATTCATACTATTAGCTTCAAATTTCAGTGACGGGTAGTGAACCTTGACTTATGGCCCTGTGTTGAATCTACACAAAGCCTACACAGGTAGCCTCCAACACATTTATACTTTTGATTGGTACACATCAGTCTCCATCTATTGCATTTATGGAGGCAGTTCTGCATAAGTCCATGTATTTTAGACGTACCGCGGTTATTCATGCAGCCTCCAGCAGTGGTTCCAGCAACCCATCTGCCCTCATAGAAGGAGGTCTTCCAGTGACAAGACGAGCTTCCGTCGAGGAAGTCAGGACACAGGCAGCAAATGTCCAGATCTGAGTAGAACTTGCGAAAGTCTTGCAGGGTCATCCTTGAAAACAGACATCAAGGTACGAAATATGTGAATGCAGTCTTTATGAATGCAAAATGGAATTTAAAAAATACACCTTTTTAAAATTGTAATTCAGTTATATTTGCTTTTTTTGGCCACCATAAAGCAGTAGCATGTCTTTGATGAAACAATAAGTATAGATATTGTTTAAAACATATCTTCATAAGACTTAATACACTACTTTTTAAAATCAGTTTAGCTGATTAAGGTTAGGGTGTGCATTGTTATACAAAAATGTCTGTATTCCACTGATGTTTTACAGTTGCTACACTTGATTTGTATTACTGTATCACAAAACATTTTGAATCCTGTTACATGATCTTGATTTCAACATGCTTACCAAAACTCTCCATCGTCGCGCACCGAGAGGCACATTTCTCGATCTTGTGGACTGACGGTTTGCCACAGAGGTGACCTTTGGGAGTGATTTGTCAGTGAAGAAAGAGGAGAGGCAATGTTGTTACAGACGCTTCTCGACAGTGAGAGGCAAATACAACACATGGATTAAAAATAATAGGTGCTTTCTGTTACCGACCTTTCCAGCTGAAAAAGAGCCAAACAGTCAAGAGGGTTTAGTTGATTTTCTTTGGCTCCTTTACAAGGCAGAGCATGTTTTGGCATTTTGCACTCTGAACACGTCCAAGCCACAAACCACCTCTAAAATGATTGGTGCTGAATTATTGAGCAATGTGTTTGCTTTAGACACATTTTTCCAAAATTCACAACAGTAGCTCTGACAGGTGTTAAAACAGGACAGAGCTCAGTTTATGAAAAGCACACGAGTTTGACAAAGTAGCACAACGACTGAACCAAGAGACAAAGCTTACGTTAGCTTGCTCATACATAAGATCCTTTCAGAGTGAACAGTGAAGGAAATACAGAATGTTGCTGCCATATCGAAGACTTACAAATATGGTTTACTGATATAAACTGTGAGCATTTTGAACTATATTTCACAAAACTTGTGTTTTTTGTACACCATTTTCATTCACCTCATGTTTGACCGCTTGTTTGCTTTACTCGTGTTCCTCATGCCCCTTTGATTTTTGCCCGTGAGACTTTTTGGATTCATTTCATTTTGGATTACTTTTTATTGGATCATGTCCATTCCCTGGATCCTCCAGTCGCTTTGTCTTTGCTCTGCACCTTGTGGTAAGTAGTTTTGATTGATTAAAACTGTTTTTGCCACAACTCGCCTGGTGTCTGCCCTTGGGTCATTCGTCTGAACGCTGACAAAAGCAATGCCAGTCGGCTGAGCTTAATCAGATATTAGGTTTTATGGTTTATTAAATCACTACTTGGGAACCAGCATTCACTACAAACGTAAATCAGGATTAAACTGTCCATTGTTCAACATCCCGTGTAAGCTAACGTAGTGGCATTATGAAACAAATGGAATCCAGAGTTTTTTTGGCGCTTCCGGTGCTGACAAGTCAAGACCAGTTGGGACATATCCGCCTCATACCATGAGCTCTACAGTCTGTGTGGGCCCATTCTGTTTTATATACGTGTACAATTTGCTGGAGCAGCGCAACTGTCTTCAAGCACTTAACTCATAAAGTGCATCAGTGGAGCTTTTCACTAACCAGCAGCTGTATAATTGCTCACAATTTCACATGCAAAGACATAAACCTTTAAATGCATCTGATTATATGCTCCCATTATATTCCGCAGTGAAAACGTCAACAAGCTGCTTTCACTGTCCATCAAAACTGAAAACTACCAAAACCAGTTTGAGAAATTTCTCAACTGAGGAGATTAGGCTATTCTTTAAAAAGCACACAACCAACTGAAGACTCCCCTAAAGCAAACTTACATTTGAGACACCTACATGAGGTCATCGATTATATAAGCACGTCTGTTGCTTTAAGTTTGGTGAACCTCATCTAATTTAAAAATTAATGCACCTACACAAGTTTAGAGGTGGTGTTCGCTCTGTAATACATTACATAACTTTTCATTACAACTCATGAAGCCTCCAGGGTACAGTATTATTTCCTGTGATTTACCTTGCCAACAGTACAGCCTGTCAAAGCTCGCCTTCCCATGTTTGCCCTCAACTGACACAACCGGTTTACAATTATGAGATTATCAACTACAGAGAAGCCTCTCATGTTAACTGGTCCTAATATACTCCACCCCTTTGTGCAAAGACAAACATATTTAGTAGTATAGTAGACAGTATAAAGACGCAGACACAAACTGTTGATATTTGCATGAAAAAGTAGATGTATCCTCTACAATGTGTTTTTTTATCCATTGCTGGAAATGAGCTTAATAATAAATGTCTGAAGGCAGCAAACCAGAGCAGTTTGCCTGTGACAGATTGATAGAAGGGAAATCGCTCTCACTTATCACTCCAGTCTCCGTTCCACTCTCCTCTTCCCCAGGGGTTCCACAAACGCACCAGGTTTACCGGCTGCCCTTGGCTCATCATCTGACCACCAGGCATCACCACAGAGACACAAGCGTTATCACTATACTATATACTTATTTTACTAAATCCTGCTTTACACTAGAGGCAAACCTAAGGTCTTATTACCCTAAAACTCCACAAAGAACCAAATTGTTTCTTGAGATAAGTTTCATTAGAAGTGTAAAAATCTGACAGAGAACTTTTTATGACCACTGAATACTGAATGCTGCAATGACCTTTGAAACAAATGCTGTTCTTTACCTGCTTCACACCTGTCACGGTGTAGGCATGGCCTTGGACCAGTCCATTTGGTAATACAGTGTTGGCCGATGTCTCCTGCAAAATATAGATTCATGTATTCATTACAACTAGTGATGTACAAATTAGATTTTGCAGCGTACTCTTCCAGTCACAGCTATGAAAAACCATTAAAGGCCCTTTACACTCTTTGATCAAACACCTAAAAACTCAACCCTGTCAAAGTTACATATTCAGAAGTTTTGTTTTGTTTTTTTTTCATGAAAATAATCCCTTCCTGCCTTAAAAAGACTTAAATGTAACTCTGCTCTTTTGCTTCTTCCAAGAAGACGCCACCTCTCTCTCCATCTACCCTCCCCACCCTCTCACCGACAAACGTACAACTCAGCTCAAACCCTGTAAAACTACTATACGCTAACCAATGAAAAGCTGAGCCATATGTATTCCATCCAGACAGAAGAATGATATGATATGACGGCTCACTCTGCAAGTTGACAGGATTGGTTCCTTAGGTCTGTTGCATTTTAAAGCCTGGAAGTCTAATTCTTTGTTTTGGAGACCTTCATTGGTAGAGTGACCGTAAAGGTGGAAAGACTCAGTCATTGTATTGATTTGGCTTATATTGCTCATTATGTGTTTTCTGGTGTTGAAACATTGATGGTACCGAATAAGACAAGGATAATAATTGAAATAACTAGAATGCTAGTGATGTAGATAGCAAATCTAACTCTATGTTAACTTTCCTCGATCAGCCTGAAATGCCCTAATGACTGTTAAAATAGCACTTTTCTTGTAGAAGCTATTAACAAAGCTGCCACAAATAACTGTTAATAACAGAACAAAGAGGCAAGGGATAAACATTCTGTGTCATTGAATTAATTATCTATCAGTACAGATAGATCAGCATATTTTATTATTGATTTTCAAAGTTCATTTTCTAAAATTAAACCTTCTCTATAAAAGTACGCTTCCAAAATTAAATATATATGAAACGTGGAGATTATGTGAAAACTCATTGAAAACTAACTGGTTTATTCTATGTGACAGTCGCATCCACTTAATTAACCACTTTCACGCATCATTAGAGAGGGCCATCCGGACCGTTGAATTTTTATTTTTTTCCCAACATGGCACTAGCTCCAAGCATTTAATCTCTTCAGTTAGACAAAAGCTGTTTGAGAGCATGTATGATTATTATCCATGTGTATGCTTTTTTTAAAAAAAAAACCAAACTTATAATAACAAGTTTCCGTGGAGCCACTAAAGGGTTGGTTTAAGATCAGTCGAATACTGGTCACGAACTTCAAACATTATTTTGTGCTGATAGAAACTCTGAAGTAATCCCAACATTTCAATAACCAAAAAATACTGCAAAGTCAGGCATTTAAAGGGATACGACTGTATAAACACTTGCTAAAATGTGACATTTTAACTCTGATTAACGGCTCACAAAAGATGACATTTAGCAGTATTCATCCTATTGTCTTAGCACAAGAAAACTTTGTCACGAAAGTCAGTTCAGCTTGTCATGCATCTGTCATGACAAGCTGCCAGAACTCACAATGGTTGGCAGGCAGTTTTTCAGTCTCTAGGGAAAGTTATTAACACACCTACTGAGAATGGGAACCAAGCCATCATGTTTTTAGTTTCCTGCCAGCACAAGTATGAATGTGACAGCTATGCAGGTCTATTACCACATCTAACATCGGTCTTTGACATCATACCAAGGTGGTCTTTATCGTGTCTGGGATAACACCACGTTACTCTTTAGACTTTTAGACAGAGTGGCTCGCCACAATTTTCAAAAGAAAGGCTAATCAGCCAGTGTGTGATTTTGTGTGGTGTATAGTTGTGCTTACACCCTGCTCTGTACCGCAACCCATTAGGGACTTGGACTGGCCAGCTCTGCACATCAGCTCCCACAGGTTAGGAGGGGGATCTGACAGCTGGATACAAATGTGGACCCCGCCAGTGAAGTCCACCAAAGCTTCAGAGGGATTTCCAGCATTCATGTCAGAGTAGGAGCCGCACACCCTGGTACAAGAGGGTGTGGAGTTACTTTCAGGGACAAATACTCATTCTAAGAAAATACGTTTTATAACTTTGAAACAAGACAGTGTTTTTCCATACTTGGCGTAGGCTTTCTCCAGCAAAGCAGGCCAGAATTCATTTGGATCTGCGGAGTGGACAAAGATTAGTCTGCCATTGATTGTTGGCAGCTTGTCATCAATGACGACATCCACCCATCGTCCAAATCTCCAGAACTAAACCGGGGACAAAAAAGGGGACAAGATGAGGTTTAGACATCATTAACACAATCGACTTTGAGACAATTTGGGTTGGTAGTGATTAAAAAGTAAAACATTATATTTGTCAACACTTCAAGACAATTGGATGTTTCTGTACAAATACTTAAAGTAAAAGTTTGACATTCGGGGAAATACCCTCACCCACCTTCTTTCCTACTGTTGGATTAGACGACTGATACCACTCTTAAGCTTGTGTACTAAATATGAAGCTAAGGCCTGCAGCTGCTTAGCATAGCTTAGCATGACAACAAGAAACGGGTAGCCAGGCTCCGTCCAAAGGTAATCAGATCCACCTACCAGTTACTTTAAAGCTCAGCAATTAACATGTTATCTCTTATATGTATAAATATAAGCTAAGCTGACACCCTCGTAATAGTAGCTGCACATATGAAGACAATCCATCTACTTATCCTACTCTTGGAAAGAAAGCAAGCTGCTTACTTCCGAAACTATTGACCTATCCCTTTAAGGTAAAATGATGTATGTTGCATTTGAAGTATTGATTCACCTTTAAAATGTATATAAAGCATTTTGGAATTGGATTATGCAAATAGATCACAGCATCGTGCTCAATTCTTTTCCATTTATGAAAATGTCAAACCAGCTGTTTACCCTGAAGTGAAACAGCCCGCAGTAGTCCTGCTCAAAGTTCTGTTCAAGAGGAACAACTTGTCCAAGGATGTAGTCCTGGAATGTCAGAGCTCCAATAGAGGCAAGAAACCAGCAGTTTCCTGAGTAAAAAAATGGTCATTCAGTAGTGAGAAAAACGAACCATGCAGGCACAACAGTAAAATTTGAAATGATGGGTTTACAGCTTCACGACAGTAACACAGCACAAGAGGCAGAAAACACATTACTGCAGTGACATAAAGGAGATAGAGGGAGCCCTTAATACTGACATTGTAAGAAAATTAACATTTGTGTTTGTACTTTTATATGATGTAATACCTTATACATGCCTATGCATAAGGCTTAATTTGCTGTCATACGATCAACACGTTACTAAAACATGAATTGTGTGATACCTTTGCCTTATAATTTCTTTGTCTATTCTTGTCTAGGTTAAAATGTGGGATTCATCTCACACTGGGAGTATACGAGTGGCTTGCTTACGTCTACCTGTGTCCTTGTATGTATGAAACACACAGTACATGAAACAGTAATTACTAATAATTAGACTAATGAACTGTGTTCATAGTATTTACTTTATGTTTGAAAAGCGATTTGAACCTTTTCAACTGGTCACTCAGATTTGTGCAGCTCACTATGCAACACTGCTGCGACTGCTCTATTAATAACACTGTGCGGTACTTTTGTCTGTTTTCTGCCTCTTGGCTGAACTTGCATGACAATGATTAGAAACACATTTTAGGGAATTCTAGTGAGTGAAGCAGTTTACCTACCAACAACGCCTTGGCCAAAGTCAAACCTGGAGATTCCATCAAGAACAAAAGATGGACTGGCAACTATTTTCTGAAAAGAATATGCAAATTGTAAACACATATTTGACATATTTAACTGTTTAAGCTGATCTAGAAAACTTGGGGGATAATAGTTGTTCATGTACACATGCAGCAGTTCTACAGAAACATGATGATTTGGCAAAATAAATGATTTGTGTTTGTTCTATTTCTTTTTTCGGCCACTAGCGGTCAAAAATACTTAATAAAGTTAAAGGTATATATATGCATACAACACACAAACAAAGGTGCGTAACCCCAGTTTACCCTAACTCCAAGTATAATTCTATCATCTGCCCTCTGTTTGAGTATCAACACTCACTGTGATTTATGGTCACTTCAGTCAATGAAACACTCACCCCTGGTCTCAGCCACTTCACCTTTCCCATGTCAGCGGGGGTCAGGACCCCTTGGCCAATCGACCTCCTGTCAGGGGGGAACATGTCGTCGATGTACCTCACATTGCGGATGAGGCAGTACTGCTTCAGCTGCTGGAAGTCTTGCTCGTTAAACCTTAAAGGGTTTGCGACAGTCCCATAACCATCTTTCAGGTGACGGGCATTGATGATGTTCTTGCACACACCTGAGGTCGGCATTGCTGCAGTTCAGCTCTGTTGAAAAAGAATAAACATTAAAAAGTGTGTAAATAGATTATTATTCTCAGCACTTGATCTTTTTATATCACATCCAAATAGCAAATGTGGGTGTGGAAACATGCATGGTCACACTGCAGACTGTTTACACTCATTTTTTTTTCACTTCGAAAGCAAATATCCAGTTAGAACAACAAGTGCCATTTCCTCCTTGGATTGCACTCTTTAAATTAAAATGTTGCTTTGCTTGCTGTCATTTTCTGCACAGCTTGATTCAGATTTTTTTGGAGGAAATTCAACATGTGTTCAGATATATGTCAGAAAAATAAGGTGCAAATCATGCTGATTCTCTTTTAGTCTCTGCACGGTTCGGTTCTGCCCTTTACGAAATGCCAAGGAGGAGATATTCGTTCGTGGAATTGTCAGAATTTATGCAAGATACAAAAGAACACACACCTCTCATCTCCATACTGTGTAGTCAGTCATGATTGTTACATAAGTGCACAAACGAATCTTAACAATGTTGACTACACAATAGAAAATGCTACAAGTTGCTAAACTGTAAGTAAAAGTGTAAATCTATCTGTTTAAAATGGTACCAGCATATAAAGATCGTAACCTTACCTCTTCACCCACGGCTAGAAAGTGTTGAGTCTGAGTGGAACAGCGAGAATGTGAAAAGCAGCTCAGGTGCTTTTATAATGCCAGCGAATGCCTGAGGCTCCATGAGACGTTTAGTTACCAAGCCCCACCTGAGCTGAGTTATTGTCTGCTGCAGGTGCCTCTTACATGCGGGCAGAAAGAGAAGAAAAACGTTCAGCCAAGCCTGCAACACTGTATTTATAGTCAATGTACAGCTTCTTGTTCATCCAGTGTTAAATAAACATGCAAGTATACAAACTGCCCGAAGATGATTTATGATCCACACAACAAAAACTAATGTGATAAAGGTATGAGTGGTGCAGTCAGATTTGATAAAAAGATTGCCTAAACAGGATGCTGTGGGCTGAAAGTGCAGAAAGCAAACATGTAGGGTTGTGTATTTTTCTCTATGTTATTTCATGTATTGCCAAGTTTGAAGGGTGGAGACGCTCAGAGCAGCACGTGTGCACATAACAGACCGGTGCAGACAACAACAGTCAAAATGTCAAGTGCATCACTTAGCTCTCACAAAGACAATATATGTTGTGAAAAACAAAACAGTGCACCACAGAGCAGGTTTAGCCAGTGTGTCGGTTTATAAATAGCTTAAGAAAAGATATACCAGATATGGGTAAGCTATGAGGCGGCTGTGGCTCAGGTGGTTGAGTTGGTTGTCCTCTGATCACGAGGTCGGCCGGCCGTCCACAGTCTACGTGTCCTTGGGCAAGATGCTGAACCTGAAGTTGCTCCCAGTTGCAGGCAGCCATTGGTGTTTGAATGTGTGTCTACTCTGATATGGACGTCGCTTTGAATAAAAGCGTGTGCTAAATGAAACTGTAAATATTATCACGCTTGTGGATTCTTTGACTTGTCATGTTGGTGCTGTATGGCGACATCTGGTGGCCACGTGTGTTCAAAGGCGTCTCATTTGTAAAATAGCTGTAAGATTTATTTATGTGATGTATTTGATGTGCCACGGTATCATAAAAACAATCACATTAATACAATATACAAAATAAGACCAAAAAAGCAACCAAACCGAAGCCACAAGCTAAAATAATGTCTGAAACTGAGTAAGTTTAATGAAGTTCATGACTGACTGACTTAAAGTGAGAGTTCAGTGACCAACTGATGATGCCTTTCCTATCGTCTTACATCACAGTAGATTAAACAAGGTCATAGTTGTGTCTGTATGGCAGGGCTTTCTCTGTTGCCACCCCCACCCTCTGGAACTCCTTACCACCAAACATCAGTAACTCCTTGAACCTGTCCACTTTCAAATCATAAAATAATGTATGATTGTTTTTAAATGTACTCAATGCTTTCTGCTCTTGTTGTTTTTATTCACTGTGCAGCGGAAAAGCAATACATGTATTATTATAAAGAATAACAGCCAGTACAATTGTAAAATCTGACTTAGATGTTCAACATGAACTCTGTACGCCATAAAACAACCGTGTGTTGGCTATTGTTTGAACAATGAAGAATTACTGTGTGAAGAGACAATGGTTTCTGTTATTTTGGCACACACCAACGTTTGGGCTGCGTCCAAGTCGGAAGAAGTAGAGAGAACAGTGGATCGAAATCAGATCTGAACATTGTAAAAGTCATTATATTTTCACACATACAGTCTGCTGACTTCACCTGGACATTTGGGAATTTATAGACAATCCACTAATGCAACGTTGTAATAGATATCTTCACAGAACTACGTCAGTGCTGGAGAACAATCTGGCTTCACCTCCACCTTTATCTTTCTGTTGTAGAGAGGATAAAAGGGTCTGCCTACACAGTTACAGGTGTCTTGGGCATTGTGTAATTATTTGGGTGAAGCATTATTTCAATAATAAATCAGGCACAAGCAGGGGCGCCTTACTGCACGATCCAAATCCTTGGAAAAAGCTGCCATTTTCAGCATCTAGCCATAGCCCTGATTATGCAAGTTTAATTCTCAATACAATGGAAGAAATTACTTACAACTCAGTTCTTCGTTCCAGACCTTTAGTGACCATTCACAGAACAGTTTTTGGCACTTCCACACTTCTGGAAGTCACTACTTGATGTTATCAGGGGTTTGCATGCTGCAGTAAACCATCAGTGTTTACATTCATGAAGGTCACCCTTAGTTGTAAACTTGCCCAACTATAAACCAAGCTTCACAAGAGTGTTCTTAAATTGGCTGCATGTTGTGAAAAAGGGGTTTCTTACCAGGAAAAGGATTCTTCTACTTTATGTGTGGTCTTTAAGTCTTTTTTTGGGGTTGCTGAGCTCGCCAGTGCATTTGTTATTGTAAGGGAGGTCTTAAGAATCGACCAAGCTGTTGATATTGCAACTCCTGAATTTCTGTCATCTCTCTCTCTCTTTTTTTCTCTCCAACATTTGTCTTTTTTCCCCCATGACGGGATACCAAATGCAAATTCAACATTCAGAAGCAGGTCGGGGCCTTTTATCTCCTTGATTTTTCATTGAATAACTACAAAACAGGCTGCACCTGGCCATGAAACTATTTATCACGAAATTCACTACTTATTAGTAAGCCTATGGAAATGGAAATAGAAATTCCTAAACGGTCAAACCACTTCTTGACTGTTTTGTTTCAAACCCTTGGTGTTGGTGTACAGAGACGAAATTACAACAGCTGTGTCAATGTCCAAATATTTATGGTGTCGACTTCAGCATTCAGTATTTACATATAATCAATGATTAAATCTTCCTCTGTAGTCACATAAACGCTGCTTGTTCAGGAAGTTGGCATCAATAACCTATTGGCTGGTTAACTTGGTGTTTTAATGGCAATCGCAGACTATCAAAGGTTCATGTGAAGAGAAATAAAGCTGACACTGTGAAAACTTTTGTGCACACTAGCAGCTAAAAGACTCGAATCTCCTCCCACTTTAACAGGATGCATCGCTAAACAGTAGGCCAGTTCCACTGTGTGCAGACCTGTGCTGTTAATGTGACTGATAATGCCTCAGCTAATCATTGACGGCCATTCTATTGCTCTGAGCACACCAGAACAAAATCATGATGGTTCATAATTATAAGTCTGTGCGGGTGGTTGCAGAGTCATTCTGCTGAAAGTGAAACTCTTCCCCTGTCAGTGTCTCACCTCTGTTATCACCTACAGCAAGAACCCGATAAGGCTGCAGGTGACCACAGGCGGGGTTTGTTCAAAGGTAATTTGCATATCAGGGTGAGAAACACAAGGAAACCGGACAAACCCTGGTGACTTCATACATTTACAGACATATAAATGTCGAAGCCTCTCCTGGTCCACGCACCTCCCCTTTACTTTTTCTCTCTGAGCTAGTGAGGTAAGAGCTCCTTACAATATTTTAAACAGGCTGATTCAGATTTTACAGCTTGCAGCATATTTGCATATGTGTTGCTCATCTTGCTGCAGTCAAACCGGGAATGTTGTTGCAGTTCATACTTTAGGAAACTGTGTCTGTATGAGTCTATATGTGATCCACGGTCGGGTTGTCTTTAATACGCACTTCATGTTATAAAAATGTCCTATTTTTCCTGTTGGACAGCAGTCGTTTGATGGGGATTTATTGGACTGGTCTTTGGATATGAAAGGTTTCTGATATAGACAGGAGGTAAACAAAAAACATTAGTGGAAAGACATGCCAAATGCAAATGCTTCCACTCAGGGTCACTGAGTGTTTTGATCCGTGTGAATACAATATAAGATAAAGTTGCCAGCACAATTATTTTATCCTCTCACCCAGAACCTTATCATTTCCTACGATAGTACCCCGTAAATTGCAAGATAAACAGGGCTGCAAGGTGGCGCAGGTGGTTAGCACTGTTTTCTCGCCGCTAGAAGGTCACTGGTTTGCACCGGGGGGGGGCACCGGGATCTTTCTGCGTGGAGTTTGCATGTTCTCCCCGTGCAGCGTGGGTTCTCTCCGGGTTCTCCGGCTTCCTCCCACACAGTCCAAAAACATGTTGAGGTTAATTGGTGATTCTAAATTGTCCGTAGGTGTGAATGTGAGTGTGCTTGGTTGTCTGTCTCTAAGTGTAGCCCTGTGATAGACTGGTGACCTGTCCAGGGTGTCCCCTGCCTTCACCCTAAGTCAGTTGGGATAGGCTCCAGCCCCCCCTAGTGAGGATGAAGCGGTGTATAGATAATGGATGGATGGATCATGTTTATGCATCATCTGCGCCCAGTGTGTTACTTTCTGCTCCAGTGTCTTATGGTACAAAAGTATTGTAGCCGGTTATTCCTGCTTTACATGTGGTTCTCACATCACTTGACTAATGCTGTAACAATGCCTTAAGAAGGAGAAAGTCTTGCACTACTTTGTTATTTGGTGCATTCTTGTTATTTTCACAACCGTGACCTCAGTCCCACGCTTTACATTTTAAACACTTCACTCAGACGTTTTATGATGGCTTTTCCTTTCATTTCTCACTCATCTCTCAATGAATGCAAACTTCTTGCCAGCAGGCCCCAAACGCTGCAGCAATGCCTCCCCCCGGTGCGTGTCTGAATATTATGGAGAATCGTAGCATGGAAGATGGCTATGGGAAGTTCAAAACCCCTGACAAGTTCTTTGGCCAAGACTTCCAGGAGCTGAAACAGTACTGTCTCATCAAAGGAGTGCGCTACATCGACGACATGTTCCCCCCTGACAGGAACTCCATCGGTCACGGGATGCTGGACCCCTCTGATCTGGCCAATGTGGTGTGGCTGAGACCAGCGGTAAGTGTTACTAGTGTTAATGTATAGTATGTGTTTGAGCTGAATTGATTCAGTTGATATTAAAAACCTAGCACACTGCAGAGATGCGATTTTAGTACTGTTTTGCATTCAGACTCAAAGTGACTGACAGGTTTAAGTAGAGTTTGCATGTTGTCCCTGTTTTAAATATTTGCCTCCCACAGATCAAATACAGGTAAGCTGGGTTTCTGGCTAAGTGTCTTAGCACATGTGCAAGTTGACATGTTTTAAATGACATACTGTGCTAGGGTCTGGTTGAAAGAATGCTTTGTTTTACACCTTCTGGAATCAATTCCAGAAATATTTTCTTATCTCACATATCGTTCATGTTAAAAAAACAAACAAACAAGATCATTCTTGACATGCTGTAATTATGTGGTATGTTTATGGGCTGTACAAAAATTACTGCCGGGAAGGGAATGGGGGAATGAATATTTTGCTTCATCTTTAAAAGACAAAACTTTCATTGGCATTTTTGAACCCACACCTTAAGATCCAAAAGTCTTAAAAATCCTGCCCAACATATCTGCATAAATCAACCACTAATTAGTAATACAGCAGCACATACAAATGTCAAGATTGTGTAACCCAATGTTCAATTTAAATTCTTACTGAAACACATGTCAAAACAGAAGTTCATTTGTGACTCTGTGATGTGCAGAAGCGAGGTGAAGGGATAAATGATGCTACTGTATTAGTAAGGTCTGGTTTTTGCTCATATGGCTAAAATGACATGTTAATCAAAACCTTAAGATTTTATAAGTATAACTAAATGATATAATCAAAATAATAATTCTACATACATTATGTTTCATTTACTGCAGTGAAGCTCTGCTCCTTGCCATGTTGCAGAGGGGGGGTAGTACAGTGGATTTAGTATTTCTGTGCACTTATGCAAATATAAGCACTGTACTAAGATAGTAAGACCAGAAGAAAAATATTTACTTACCCTTTTAATTTTTTTTTAAAGTTTGTTGATACGTCAGTTTTCTCTTTTGTTTCAGAAAATTGCTCTTAATCCGTCCTTTGTACAACATAGTGTCTCCAGGTTTGACTTTGGTCAAGGAATACTTGGTGGGCAAATCTCCTTATTACCAATTCTTCAATTATTCATGTGCCTCTCTGACTTTCTGATGACTTAACGAGTATTTTTTGAACAGGAAACTGCTGGTTTCTTGCATCTATTGGAGCTCTGACATTCCAGCGTCATATCTTCGACCAAGTTGTCCCCCCCGAGCAAAAATTTGAAGAGGACTACTGCGGACTATTTCACTTCAGGGTAAATACAAACAACACAACTGGTTGTTCTTTTTAATGGGCATGTTTTCACTGAACACGGCTTGAAATCAGACTTTCTGAAACAATATTTCGATAGACAGGGCCTTGTACTGAATTTAGGTGCCCTTAATGTGTTCTGAATCCGTCTGTAAATGCTCATCCTGTCGGTGATGGGCCCACATGTTGGCTGCTCCATGATATTTTTAGTGCTTTACCTGTTTGCCAGCAAACGTCTCTATCATGTCTGACTAGGAGGAAACCATAATCTCCCAAAACTGGGCGGAGTGATGTAGTTTCTAAAAGTCTGCCCCAATAATTAGTTTTTTTTCTTGGCTGTCAGAATTGCCTCTTTGCAGATGACATGGTTCTGTTGGTTTCAATGCAACATGTCCTGCAGCATGAACATGGGAAGTTTTGGGGCAGAGAGTGAAGTCTCAAGTATAAAAGTCAACACCTCCACTTATAAGGCCATGTTTTTAAGTAAAAAAAAATGGAGGTTTGCATCTTTAGAATTATGACTTATTTGCCAACTCAAGTGAAGTAGTTCAAGTATCTGGGGCCTTTACGTGTGAGGTTAAAATTAAATACAAGATTTACAGGCGGACTGATGTGGCCTCAGCACTAATGTAGGAGTTGTACTGAATCACTGTGGTGAACATGAGCTTACCTGAGCATACAGTCAATCAACATTCCTACCTTCATCTATGGTCCTGGGCTTTGAGTTTTATGGATGGAACTTTCTTACACTTTCAGTTGCACGTTCTACGTATGTGTCAGCAATCAATGATGTTTTTTTTTTTATGTATTTCTTTTATTCTTAACTATTCAGTTCTGGAGATTCGGGAAATGGGTGGATGTGGTCATCGATGACAAGCTGCCTACAATCAATGGCAGATTAATCTTTGTTCACTCCAAAAATCCAAATGAGTTCTGGCCTGCTCTGCTGGAGAAAGCTTACGCCAAGTACGTACAGAAAAGGACACTACTTCTCAGACATAAAAGAGTTTTGTCTTATTTCTGGAACAGCCGTAAAAAAAAAAGAATATATCATGTATGGTTGTCTCAGGGTTTGTGGTTCCTACACCGACATGAACGCTGGAACTCCTACAGAGGCCATGATGGACTTCACCGGTGGAGTCTACATGCACATCGAGCTCTCAGAACCCCCTCCAGACCTGTGGGAGCTGATGTGCAGAGCTGGCAAATCCACCAATCTGATGAGCTGTGGTACACCTCAAGGGGTATGTTTATCATTGTTTTTGTACAGTGCACAAAACACATGGAAGCAATGGTAAATGGTAAATGGTCTGCACTTATATACTGCTTTTATCCAAAGCGCTTTACAATGTGTTTCTCATTCACCCATTCACACACACATTCATACACCAATGGTGACAGAGCTGCCATGCAAGGTGCTGCCTGCCATTGGGAGCAACTTTGGGTTCAGTATCTTGCCCAAGGACACTTCGACTGTGGAGGGGCTTGGGATCAAACTGCCAACCTTGCGATTGGAGGACAACCAGCTCTATCACCTGAGCCACAACCTCCTCGTGATGATAGGACAAATCTGACAAAAAATGTTGAAGTGATGAGTGACTGCTATGGAGCATCTCAAATATTTCAAATTTTTTAAATTTCAGGAAACAGTTTCTCCCAATGAACTAATAAGGAAAGCCTCAACTCTATCATGCTCGAGTCGTTATACCTGACTGACCTTGTTTAAAGGAATAGCTCTTGGAAATGTTCTTTTTTGCTTTCTTGCTGAGTTGTGTGTTTAAGTGTGCCCTTAAAATAGTGATGCAACATTTGCACATAAAGAGTACAGTCACTAAAACAGCTAATTCACAATTTTTATTTATTTATTTTTTATAAAGCTAGCAGTGCTGTCTTATTGCATGATCAATACTTCAGTGTAGCAGGTTGCTTGGAGGGTACTTGTTTTCAGTTGTGAAGGGGAAGAGAAAGTTGTGCAGCCAATGGCAGGCTTATACCCGTGGTCTGCATCCAGTGAGTCAGAGTTTCCTCATAGTGTCACATTAAAGATCGCCCCTGGACAAAATCACATTCATTTGGCTTATTTTTGTAAATATATATACACAGGAAGACACCTCAAGGGCGACATGTCCCTACAAATGTAGACAGTGACACAAAAGCTATGATTCTGAGAGAAGCAATATCAACGCAACTGTCATTTTAAACAATCACTTCCACTGAAATGTTTCCAGTGAAGGATTTTAATCACAAACAAAAACACAAAGTGTAATGTAGAAAGGGCTATAACCTTAGAGATCCCACTGGTCAAATGATCTTTGTCTTGCCATGTGGCTGTTGTTTGGATCTCTGAAGAGTGCTGCATACAGCGGCGCCATTCAGCCTGCTGAGTCCCAGATACTGTCTGTGTTATTGCAACCTGCCCATGTAACTGAAAAACACTGAGTCTTTTTTTACACAGCTCTTGTAAAAGAGACGTCATTAAAACTGTTGGCATGCTCTTATCATGTCTGTGTAAGGTTTATGGATTGAGCAGACGAAGGCTGCAGGTACAAAAGTGCACACAATAACGAGGTAAACCCAAGACCAATTTGGCTCCATCTACAAACAACAGAAGTTTTTTATAAGACTTAGGGTCAAAAGCCTCCTGTTTCTGGTCGTTGTGCTAAGTTAGGCTTATCCGCTGTTGGCAGTAGCCTCACATTGACCTTACCCCTAAGTCTGGACAAGTCAATAGATGACCTGATTTCCCAAAATGCTGAAAAATTGCTTTTAGCTAATTCAAATGTAAAGTTCACATTGTGAACTGAACTGATCTTATATTTAACCACGAGTAAATCCCTTCAGTATTACATGGACATGAACATGCTTTATTGTCTGTTGGTATATAACCTTGACCCAAGTTACCCAACAACATATGGTTTATGCAATTAATGCTTAATTGTATCAACTTTGAGCAATGATGCATGTCTGTGGCTTGTAGGAGACACCTGCTAACACCGTGTTACCGAATGGATTGGTCCAAGGCCATGCCTACACCGTGACAGGTGTCAGACAGGTAACATACTGCACTTGGAAATGGAAGTACATATACTGTAATAAGAATATGACAAGGCATACTGTAGCAGTTAGGTTTCTCAGCTTCTCCTTTCTACAGTATAGAGTTTTCTTTTCCTTTTTTTTTTGTATTTTTGCTTTCATTGTACATAATAATGGTGATTTCTGTGGTGATTAATGGTGGTCAGATGACGAGCAGAGGGACATTTGTAAACCTGGTGCGTTTGTGGAACCCCTGGGGCAGAGGAGAGTGGAAGGGAGACTGGAGTGACCGGTAAGCTCCCACTCAGTGACCGTTTCACAAAGACATGGTTCTAAACTTAAATGTGAATGCCATCAAAGCAGTGGAACGCTGCAATTAGTTTCAAAATTGGCCTGTTAACTGTGTTAGTCCCTATTATTTGAAAGGGAAATATCCTACATCTAACGTCCCCCAGGGTGCTGCTATTGGATAGGCTTAGCCCTGGCTCTGGACATGTGTTGTAAAACTGAAAACTGATGATGACACATTATCTGTGTCTTCAAGGTCACCTTTATGGCAAACTGTGAGTCCTGAAGATCGAGAATTGTGCCATTCTGTGGATGATGATGGAGAGTTTTGGTGAGCAAATGGCAAAAGTCAAACACAAATGCCTTTTACCTCATGGGTTGTGTACTGTACTTCACAAGTTTAAGGTTTCATAATTCTTTTTATCATGCATCCAAATTAAAACTAAACATCAAAATCCGCCTCTGTTTTTTCCAGGATGACCCTGGAAGATTTCTGTAGGTTCTTCGTGAATCTCGACATCTGTGGCCTGAGTCCAGACTTCCTTGATGGAAACTCTTCTTGTGTCTGGAAGACCTCCGCGTATGACGGACGCTGGGTTGCAGGAATCACTGCTGGAGGCTGCATAAATAACAGAGGTATTCAGATAATTAAACAAGATTCCATACTATTTGTCCAACATTAGATGCGAAGGTGCTAAAATTTGTGTTTGGTAAAACTTCAAAGCTCCAACAAATTGCGGAGAATTAAAAACAAAACAAACAAAAAAAAAACCCTAATAATAGTAAAAATTCTAATAAGGGCAAAAAATCACAAAATTTGAACAGAACCAAGAGATTAACATTGACATTAGCATTTTAGATTCAATTACCTTCTGAACACTTATCAGTCACAGCATTAAAGTGACTAAATAATACAAACATGAATAACAGTGATCTTCTTGTTTAATTGCAAAGTTCTGCAGGAAAACTTGGGTCCTGACATCCATGTTGATGTTTCATTGACACTTACCCCCACCTAGACATTGCTGCAACACCAGCACACACTATTAACGGCATCAGCTTTCAACGTCCAGCCCCGTGCCACATCGCAAAAAAACTGCTCAAGAACAGCTTGAGGAACATGACTAAGAGCCCAAGGTATTGACATAGCCTCCAACCTCCCCAGATCCTAATCTGATCCAGCGTCTGTGGGATGCACTTGAAGAAGCTGATCCACAGAGACACCACTTCATAACCCCCAAGACCCAAAAGCTGTGCAGACATCGTCCCAGTGCCGGGCACCATAAGACACTGCTTTGACCTAATTATTCAGAGCTGTTCTGATAACACAAAGGGACTAATATAATGTTCAACAGATAGTTCTATTGTTGTACCTGTTTGGCACGGTTCAGTTCTGATAACGCTGATCAAGGTTGCGCCGCAGATCTTGGAACAAACCGCAAAGTCGCTAACAGTAGGTGGAATGGTGCAACAAGTGATTTAGTTGTCGACATAAATTATCCAGAGCTGTTTCGATAACACCAAGGGACTAATATAATGTTAAATGGATCATTTTATTGTTGTATCTGAAACCCTAAAGTCGCTAACAGTAGGTGGAATGGTGCATCGTAATATGTATTATCCCTCTGACATGACAGATTAAAACAAAACTGGATTCGTAACTATAACAACATAAACTAGTGCTGCTTTAACAAGATTGGTACGTTTGCAAACTTCCTTTGTTTTTTGCAGGTACAGCAGTTCCTAACATTATATCATGACAAGTCAAAGCAGAGCATTCTGAGAGCTCATCGTTACCTGGCAAAGACTAATGCACCATAAACTTTTAAGTGCTTAAAGATAAGACAAAACCCCAGTGGAGCAGGTGTTATGACCAGTGATAAGCGTGTTGCAGTAAAAGTAGAACAACTGCGTTAAAAAGATTTCTCCTCCCAATGATGAGGTAACGGTGATACACGACCCAAGCTCATGCAGCTACTTGATTTGTTAATAAAGCTTCGAGATATACTTGTAATTAATATTTACCTCATGCAAAAAAATCCTTGTTTACCTCCACCAGACAGTTTCTGGACCAATCCACAGTATCGAGTCAAGCTTACTGGTGAATATTCAGAGAGAGAGGGTGAAAAAAACATGCTGGTGTCTCTCATGCAAAAGCCTGACAAGAGGAACAGACGGCAGGTGCATAATGTGCACATTGGATTCCTTATATATGAGGTAAATATTGCTCTTTGTTGTTTGTTGTGGACACGTCGTGCATACAGAAAGCATGCAAAGTAGCTGAGGGCATATTAACTGAAATCTCAAGACCAGAGGAATATATGAAGATTATTGCAATGATTATTCCCTCAGTTTCTACATTGGCAATCACCCTATTCCACTGAATGGGTCTTACTGATGAGGCCATCCATAAATAATATCAAAATCTTTACTGAAACAAGACAACATCCAAATATTAATTCATTTCTGGTGTCTGGTGTCTCCGATATTCAGGCCGACCCAAACTTTTGTACTTTGATACCAGTGTTGGTAACTGAGCTCCAACCTCCCAGTCCTTCTGAACCTCTCTGAACTCATAAACATGTTGTCATGGGGTCATGTGCTTATTCACCAAAAGATAGTTGCAGTAAAATTTAAAGTCAGTACGGTAAATAGAGGAGTGAAGTCAAAGTCCATGCAGACGGTTTTCTGGTTAAACGGCTGCAGATAAGTCTGCTTATCATGTCACTTGACTGTACACATGTTTTAATATTACCTTAGATAGTGAAATTTGATGATCATTTCTTATAACTGTATAAATATAAACTTGTTTTCTGACTTTGACATTTCTCTTTGTCCCCAACATGAACAATTTTCCTCTGATTTCTTTGAAGATCTCTGAAGAAGTAAGAACGTTTTTCATCCCTTTCCTTGTTCTCAGTACACACACCCCAGCAGCTCTTTTAAACTGATATCAAACTGAAACATCTGTGTTGTTGCAGTATGCGGCACAGAAGGGCAAATTACCGGCCTCCTTCTTCCTCACCCACGCGCCCGCCGCCCAGACGAAAACCTACCTCAATGCCCGTTCAGTGATGGAGTTGTTGATGCTGAAGCCTGGCGAGTACCTGATCGTTCCCTCCACCTTCAAACGCAATGAGTCCGCCTCCTTCCTCCTGACCATCCACTCCAAGATAGACACCCAGTGCTAGTATGTGCACGTCAAGATACGACACACAATGACACTAAATTATCACAACATGGCAAGAGCAACACATTACTGGATATGTAGATGAAGATCAACATAAAAGACACAAATCTTGTGTGACGTGTGTTTGGTTTGTCTTTACAGTGAGAACTCTAGTGGCCACAGACCACAGGAACCATTTGAAAAGGTGTGTGAGATGTAACATCACATTTGTCGGTGTTCATTATATTTTTGCTGCTGTGTTACGAGCTACAGTATTATGTGAATTCTACAGTTTGATTTAATTTAGAGCATAAATGTCGAATTTCTTTCTCATCTTCTCTTCTATTCTCAGCTCAAGAAAATCAGGAATGCAGAGGAGTACAAAGACAAGAAGGACTTTTTCCGGCAGTACTCCGACAAGGTAGTTAAAAATCAGCATGCGTCTAATTCTGTGCTGTCTGTTAAGTCACTTCTTGAAACACATTTTTATCAGAGAGCTTTCCCTGATTTTATTTAAGTTTTAAGTTTTTTAGCTTCCTGTTTGATTTGTGTGCTTTCTACTTTTAGCAAAGATTCTGTGTGCTTATTGTATTTTAATTTTTAATTTATTTTTTATTGAAAAGCACTTTGGAACATTTGTTTTAAAAAGTGCTCAATAAATAAAGGTTATTATTATTATTATTATTATTATTATTATTATTGTTGGCATAATTGTAGCTATTCAAATTTATTTTATCAAAATAATTCTATTGAATTTCACTCAATTAAAAGTGTTTTAAGCATTTAGGGTGACTACAAATTTAGATGGTTTAGACATAGTTTAAATATAGAATAACCATGTGCAATATTGTTATCTATCTTATCTTTAAAGCTGCACTCAGCTTAGATTTATCACTCAGCGCACTTCAGTTCTGTTACGTCTTTAAGTGAACATTCAGTTCATTGTTTTGGTTTTACATCTCGCATTTTTATTATTTTGGTGCAGGCTAACTGCCCTCATCAAATCTTATTATTGCCCTTTTTAGTGGATCAAACATGTATATGTGGTTCCCAAGTAATTTGGAAAAAAAAGAATTTTGGATTTAGACTGATTTGCTGCTTTTGTTGTCTGCTGGATAAAATGTAAATAACAACGGTTTGCGAACATGTGAGCTATATTTGCCGTCTGAGGTCTTATTATTATATGTCCACCATCTGATGTTTGACTTGTGGAGTTCTGCACTGTAGCCTGCAATAATTAAGGCCTTTAGTACAACAGATGGTTTTATTTGTTTTGTTCACACGTGGCTGAAGATCAGCTCACCAATGGAAAGCATAATCGTGTTTTTATTTCCAGTATGAAGAAGTGGATGCAGAGCAGCTCCAGAGGCTTCTAAATGACAAAATCCTGAAAGGTTTGAACTTTAAAGTATTCTAGTGTGCTTCACCATAAAAGCTTTACGGTATGTATGATGACGCTTTTTTTCTGTTTTATTTAGGAGACCTGAAATCTGGAGGCTTCACCATCGACGCGTGCCGCAGTATGGTTGCTCTGATGGATGTATCCGTTTTGTCTCATTCGTATAAACGTAGTTTGCAATAAAACACCTAAATGCCAAATGTAGCTACTGTTTCGTTGATACAAGACACAATATCAACTAAAAGTCAGACATGTCACTTTATTGCCTTAATCGTCAGTAAAAACAGACGTCAATCACAGGCAAACTGAACGGTGAGGAATTTGTCCGCCTGTGGAACAAGGTGGTCGCATACAAGGTAAAGGAAATCAAGTCAAGCTCAGTTATCTCATTCTCAAAAAGCATGTTTTATAATCACATTCATTATATCTACCAACTTAAACCATTTATACGTCTAAAAATGTATATACATGATTGTCCTGAAATTGTTTTTTTCTGTTACCAGGACATTTTCTACCTCACGGATGTTTCCCGAACAGGAACGCTGTCGCTGAGTGAGCTGAGGAATGCATTCATAGCTGCAGGTAGACCAGTTTAGGATTCATGGATTCCCTTACCAATGTTCCCATACTCCATATTCCTGCAGTACTCACTGGTTCTAAAACAAAGCGACATCTTTATTGTTCCTGCTAAGTGTGAAGTTTGACTCTCAGTCAGAGTTTCTGTTCAAACACCCTCGAATAGTCGTAACACTGAGCACTGAGATACCCCAATAACTGAAGTACACCCTGCAATCCTTATTTTTAAAAATGGGAACCACCATCCTGGTCTGCCACTCCACTCCCCAACCTCCTCGTGACATTCAGGCCTCGTCCACATGTAGCAGGGTATCTCACAAAGCAAAGATATTTTTCTATGATGTGGCCTGTCATCCACATGAAAACACAGATTTACGGTATTAAAAACAATTCTTTCAAAAACCTCCGACCAAAGTGAAGATTTGCAAATCATCCCTTTATGCGTCTGCATGTGGACGTCAAGAACCGGGGTCTAGGCTTCAAAACATCACTGCCTGCGACAAAATATGTTCTTTACATCACATATGCGACCTGTGTTTACATTTGGAAACAGCGTGGATTCCCTCAGAACTGTGTTGGCATTGTCTCTTGTCCAGGCGCTTTTTGTGCGCTTGTTTTTACAAGCCCAGATACCGCTCCACTTACAAGAACACAAGCGAAGGACGGCGTTAAGGACGGTTATTTTCTGCCACCTTGCCATTCCACGTCCAAGGCATGTTCTCCGTCAAAGACACTGACGCCGGTTTTGGTCAAACCGGGACGCACTGCCAGCTGTTGGGAGAACTTTGAGATGGAAATCGTGCTCCCAAAGGAATGGCGTGACAATTTGTGTATGTCCTGGTCATTGCTCCTGTCGTCGGAGTTATTACATCTTCACGTAGAATATAAATGTGCTTAAAAACACACTTATGCGGTTAGATGTGGATTAATTTTTTTCTAAAAATGAGGTGGTGTATATTTAAGTTTTTTTCTAGATGGAGGGGGCAGGATATTCAATTTTACTAAAACCCAGCTACATGTGGACAAGACCTAAGGAGGAAACCAAGACTACCCAACCATGTCCAGTCCCTTCAGCATCTCGGGGGAAAAACTTACCTACACCTGGTACCTTGCTACTGAGGAACTTCTTTATTATTTCAGGGAGCTCTACTGAGGGTAAAAATTAGGCTTCCACCGAGACTCCAGGTTCAGACTCTGTCACAGTGGATATGTTGATCGGGTTCAGGAGTTCCTTGAATAGCTTCTTCCACTACCAATGATGTCTTAAGTAACAGTCAGCAGTTTTTCGCTCCTACCAAACCTTGCATTCTCTTCCTCAGTGGTCATCCACACCCAGTTTCTGCTGAAAATTTTCCTGCCTGTCGGTACCTGTGTGCTGCTTCAGGAGACCCCCAGGCCAGCAAACACCTAAAATGACTTGGCACCCAGCTTCAACCTTAGTTAACAACTTCAGCACCAATCCACTTATTTTATGCATGTAGCTCAAGAGCAAGCATTTTCAGACACAGTTAGGTCCTTTCCACTATTTTTGGAAGTACTTCACAAATTTTATGCAGTCAGAGGTAAAATTAGATGAAATTCAGCTCAAGATGGTTCTCTTTAACAGATTTTAAATTTTTTTTAATGACAAGATCTTGCCAAAAAAAAAAAAAAATGACAGGGACTGGGTGAGTGCAATAAGTGTGATGTATGTCCAAACCAGGTCTTTGTTGACCAACTTTGAGTTAGAATAATGTCAATTATGGAATATCACACCAAGTCGTTACAGGATTGAAGTAAATGACCAAACTCCTGAACTGTCACTGTGTGTGTTTGTCAGAATTCAGGGTCAGCGACGACATGCTCAACCTGATGGTGCTGCGCTACGGCACCTCCTCTGGTCACATGACACTGGAGAACTTCATCAGCCTCATCCTTCGCTTGGGCTGCATGCACAGTGAGTGACGCCAAATGGGACGAACAATGACATAAAGATCTAATGATGTGAACAGAATAGATTTTCTCAAGTGGTTATCTACTGTGCCGTGTACATAAAACTAGGAAAACTTCCCATATAGGACGCAACAAGTTGAAAACAGATTGTTTAGCTTCTAACATTGTCCTACCCTTGATGGCCCAACATAATACATAATGTGTTTTACAATCTATGTGCTGCTTAACAGAAATCTTCAGAAAGTTGTCTGATGGAAAAGGGATGAGTCTTCGAGAGTCGGAGGTAAAAAAAAATCGCCTTCTTAAATTAATTTTATTTAGTTTTAGTCCTGGACTTATTCAGTCACTGATTCAGTCTTGTTGGTCTTCAAATCACTTCTTCGGCCACCAGAGATCCTCAGTGTCTCTACTTGCTCAGCCTCCTGCCAGCAGCTGCCATTTCCTCCAATCAGCTCATTTGTGTTGCTTTGTGCCACAGCTCTCCAGCATTTTGCCTCTCAGCCTCGCCCTGCTTTACCTCTACCTGTACCTTGGACTCTGCTTCAGCCTGCTCCCTGTGTTTTGTTTACCTTCCCTTCATTTTTTTTTGTAATCCTGTTCCAGCTGTTTGTGAGTAAAGCTCACTCTATTTTTTTGTCTTTTTAACCTGCCTCTGGTTTTCAGCATTTGGGTTCTTCTTGTTGATCGCAACCATTTTACAGATATAACAAAAACGATGCACTACTTTTTTGACACTCCAATGACAAGGCGTCTCTGTCTTTATTTCTAGTGGATATACATTTCCATGTACACCTAAACCCTGCAGTGAAGATGGATGAATATTCATCATCTGGAAAGAAGAGCGAATGTTTTGCTTTAATTTGTCATATTGCAAAATGAAAACAGAAACTTCTTTTTGTTTTGTTTTTTTGCATTGAGCCACTGATACAGTAAATGAAACAGCATTTTTAGAACTTTGTCAAGATATTACGAAGCCCATTAATGTGAAAACAAACCCAATGGACCAACATGAAGACAAAACACATCCATGGACTGGAGATCGAATCATACTTTGTGTTAGACTGATAGAAATACTGCAAGCATTGTATTATTAAGATAATTATAGTGTAAACATATTCCTCTGTTTTTTTTCTTTTTAAAAAAAATCATTATCCAAACACGTTTCAGATTTCACTACATCGTATGGACTCAATTTAACTACTGTAACCACACTGACGAGTTTCAGTCCTCTTTAAAACACAATAAAGCTCTGTAAGAACAAGTGTAGATGTTATTGTTGCTGTTCTGTGAGGCTGTAGCAGTAAAACATGCTGACCTTTAATCAGACACTTACTACTTCAGCTGAAACTCCCGAAGAAAACAAGTTTGTCTTTGGGAGCACACACTGAGCTTCAGGTCAGTAATTACACTGAGATTTTCTGAGGGTGGAGTGTTTGTTTTGGCTATGAAATAATAATTAGGTGTTGCGTCCGTGACACATCATATTTGGGGGAATGCCAGCCTGGTGGGATCAACTTGTTATTAAAGCCATAACGTTTGCATGAGAATTTTTTCTGTTGCTTCAATGTTTACAGATTTCGAAAATACATGATGACAACCTCAATCAAACTGTCCTAATCGTCCCTGAGGTGGTTAAACAAACCAAACATTTTCCCACCAAAGAAAAAAGCCACAACGGACAGTCAAACTTCCATTATCTATGCATCGCTTAATCCTCACAAGGGTTGCAGAGGGCTGGAGTCTATCCCAGCTGACTCAGGGTGAAGGCAGGTTCACCTGGACAGGTCACCAGTCTATCACAGGGCTACACTTAGAGACAGACAACCAAGCACACTCACATTCACACCTACAGACAGTTTAGAATCACCAATTAACCTCAACATGGTTTTGGACCTTGTGGGAGGAAGCCGGAGAACCCGGAGAGAACCCACGCTGCACGGGGAGAACGTGCAAACTCCACGCAGAAAGATTCCGGTGCCCCCACCGGGATGCGAACCGGCGACCTTCTTGCTGCGAGGCAACAGTGCTACCAACTATAATGTTGAATTTAATTTTAATTTTTGAAATGTTTGCCTATTAACAGCAGTTATCCACTAAACACAACAGTTTGAAGGATGACTACTTTACTTAAGAATGCATAACTCAAATATTAAATGCATTTACTTGTAGTGGAATGTTTTGCAGTGCAGTTTTAACTTTTACTTTCAATAAGAAAGATATGACAGACAGAAGCAAACATATGGTGAACACAGCTGAGCTTGACAGAATTTCAATCACATTGTAAATGTTTCTGCTTAACTTTATGGGCACGAAATGTTGAACTCCTAACAAAAACACACACAGATGAACTGCAGATAAGGCTAACAAAGTTAATAATCTTGTAACGACGCCACATGTCGAGGTTTGATCGGTTCTTGCTGAGTGCAGGAAAACATGGCGTGGTGTAAACATAAGAGCAACTTGGACACATTGTCACAGAAGCTTTTATTGTTTTTATTCTTAAAAATGTATAAAATGGTCTACATTGCTTTTGTAGCTCAAATGATTACATGCCAGTAACTGAAACGTGTAATGTGTTTGTACAATATCTGGGTTATAAACAGCACAGAGTGAGAATATGTTATAGTTCTGCCAGTAATACAAACACTGCAGTCAGTCCTGTAAATGCAATAAGGTTCCACATGTAATACGACATAAAATCAACAAGATGTTTCAGCTTTATGTTACAAGTTTGGCAATCAGGGAATCAGATTCATGTCAAATAATCACATAAAACTTTTTAAACATGTTAAGAATTTGAGGGGGAATAAAACTCACTGATGCAAAAAACTCATCTCCAAAATAAAATTGTAACTATTGGTCTGTTTATGGTCATGTGACCTTTTGTTCACAGTTCATTCGGCTTCTTTCATCACATTTTTTAGCTTCACTGTTAGCTTCGTAGCTTCACTGCCAGCTCTGCCATTTGCACCGCCACACTTGTAGTTCACAGTTCTGACTCAGAGGCGTGTCCTCTTTGGTTAATGGGTTTTGGAGTTTTATTCACTCTCAAATGAAGCCATCCTTCAGATTTTTCTTTTGTCTGATTATACTGAGAGAAATCTGACTCCAGTTTTCACATTATTTTCTGCAGTGCCTCAGCAGTAGTAATGATTAATGACTTATTCACAGAAAAGTACATCTTCTTTCATTTTGCAGTCTGACAAACGTGAAGAAAACCTTTGAAATACTTCTGCCTGTACCTCCAGATGACCTGTGCATCCATCCTCACTGCTGGATTACGTGTACATCGAAATGTACATCCACTGGAAATAAAGAGAGGCGGGTTATCAGCAGCTGTGCTTTGTGAAAAGTTGAGAAAAGAAGAAGCAACTTTATTACCTCTGACTGTTGGAGACTCATGCCTTTTCCGTCAGACAGTTGTTTGAAGATTTCTGTTGAGCAACACACAGATTGTAAGCCAGAAAATTCCCCTTTTTAAATAGAAATCTTCAAATGTTCCTCGTGTGAGATTGTACGCTTTGTTATTTATGTACATGGTGGAGCACAGTGGACGTTTTCTCATATTTCATGAATCTTTTGTCATCATTTGTCCCACTTGGCTTCACTCACTGTGCATGCAGCCCAAGCGAAGGATGAGACTGATGAAGTTCTCCAGCGTCATGTGACCAGAGGAGGCGCCGTAGCGTAGAGCCATCAGGTTGAGCATGTCGTCGCTGACTCCCATTCCTGAAACACACACAGTGACAGTTCAGGAGGAGTTTGGTACTTTATAATGTTCCTGTAATGTGATGACGTGCTATCAGATCTCATACGGTTTACCAGCCATAAAGCCTGCCACTAACACACACACTCATTTCAGTCTGGAGTTTAGCCAAACCCAGAAATATTTACAAGGTCTTGGGTCTATTTCTTTATGTACTTATATGTATGTATACTTTTAAAAATCATAAATGCTAAGCCTCTAGTTCGATTGAAGAAGCTCCTTGACCACAAAGCTGGATCAAGTTTAGCTGAACAGTGAGGATTTAGAGTGCGATGGACTGTCTGACCTCCTTGGCATGCATTTATTCAGCCCTGTTCTTCTCCCATCACACGGCGTTATCAGACGGGAGGATCACGTCCTTTTATGTGATGCCTCTTTCTTTATCAGCCAGGGAAAGTTTGGACTTTGCTTCTGTCTCTTCTATCTGATGGTTTCATTTACGGCGCTCATTTACAAGTTGACCCAGAAAACATCTGGGTGGAGCAGCACAAGGCTCATGTGTGCAAGTATTCAGGCGACTCATGTGCACTATATTGTGTTACCAGGAGGAATCTAAGGTTTGAGGCTTAACTCCTGATGGTGAAAGAAAAACTTGCAGAGATGCAGCCGTAGATCTTTTCAACTTGCAGGAAAACACATTATCTGCTGTTTTTCCTTCTACTGGACGCAGTCTCAGCACACTGAGGTAGCGGGTTAGTAGCTAATATTACTGCTAATGCTTTAACCCACCAGCGTGTTGGGATTGAAGTTGTTCTGAATTAGGATTACATTGTTTTTGTTTTCTCACAGCAAAGCGTGTGAGTCATTTCTAGACTTTGGGATCATCACTATGAGGGATTATTGGTAGTTTTTTTTAAAAACACGTCACATAGAAACGGAGAAATTCACACAGTTTCTGAGGATAAGCTTCAGAGTTGCATTTGGATTCAGTAATCACAGTATTAACAACAGTAGGATAAAGAAAACTGTGTTTCCTTTTACAGAAATGGTCATCCTCAATAAAAATCAGAAGTTAATAATAGATGGAAATTAGTATGATTCTGATATTTGACTCCAGATTCCCAAATTCCCATTTTAATGTTGTTGGTTTGTGTTGAAAATGTTCTGATATTTGTGTATGTATGTGTGTGTGCACAGTATTGTGATTTTTTTCTCTCCTTCAATTCTTTCAGTGTGTTCCTATTGTTTATTATGAACTCTACGGTGGTCTACCTGAAGCTATGAATGCATTCCTCAGCTCGCTCAGTGACAGCGTTCCTGTTTGTGAAACATCAGTGAGGAAGAAAATGTCCTGGTAACAGAAGAAAACACCAACAATGATTGCTGTTTTGTATATTTGAATGAAAATGCATTTATGTGCCTGCTTCAGCTGGACTCCCTTTACCTTGTATTCGATGACCTTGTTCCACAGGCGGACGAATTCCTCACTGTTCAGTTTGCCTGTGATCGATGTCTTTTAAACCCACCGTCAAGGCAGCAAAGCGACAAGTCTTAACCGACCTTCAAATCCAGTGATGTGTGTTGTATCAACAAAACAGCAGGTAGGTTTGTTTTCATGTACACTATCATATGTTTGATATATCTACAGTTTCTTTTCACATATCAGCAGCTCCAAAAGTGCAAAACATAACATATGTGAATGCATTATTTGCAACATGTAGACGCATTACAACAGGATACGTCCATCAGAGCAACCATGCTGCGACAGGCATCGATGGTGAAACCTCCTGATTTCAAGTCTCCTAAATAAAGCATCAAAAAGATGTTTCACACAGTATATAAAAACACATCCTTAACTCACAAAGTATTTTAATGTCTGTTGTGCTCTTGTGCTCTAGTTTCTAAGAGTTTTTAATAGTCCAAACCTTTCAGGATGCTTTCATTTAGAATCTTCTGCAGCTGCTCAGCATCGACCTCTTCATACTGGAGATAAAATGGTTTGGTTTACTTTTTCCTGTCTGCACCTCTTACACTAAGACACATCACACACATTGCACATTGTACTGTAATATAGACTGATCAGTTTGTGTGGCAAACATGTCAGCAAACATTTGCTTTTTGCACAATCTAAGTGGCCATTTGAGTTGAGTTATTGTTTACTTGATGGATGCAATAAGTGCAAAGTCTAATATTCGCTCTGCCTATATGTTTACTTTCAGTGACACAGCCAGACTGTAGGAGTGGCCAAGCTGAGATGATTACTCACACTGAGATGGCAAAAAAAACTGCTTTGTCCTTTTTTTCCCCCTGCATTTATGATCGCTAACAGCCAAGGATTCAACTCACGCTCGAAGGGTGGATTTAAAAGAGAGCTCAAGTGCACTAATGGGTGCAAAGGTAGCGCCACGTAAAAATAAACATACTTTGCTTTATTGCCTATTTTGCTCTAAATGGGATCATAATTTGCTAAATGACGTCATGCTGTGTTGCAAGAGACTTAAAACTTGTGATTGAGACCATAAACTTATTAGGAAAAAGTTTACTGAAGTAACAAATCGAGTAAGAAGTAGTTCTGTTTTCTGATAATTTTTTTTTGCAACCAGAGAAGTCGCCCCCTGCTGGCTGTTAGAAAGAATGCAGGTTTAAAGTGCTTGTGCATTGGATTGACTTGTCAGTCCCAGAGGTCACATCTGTCTGAAGACCATCTCACATCATACAAACACGACACATTGTTTAAATAAAAATATCACTTAGAGCAGCTTTAGTATGGTTTATGTAGGATTCACAGGTTAAAAAGTGGGAATAAACGGTTACTTTGGGATTAAAATTAGAACAATGGTGCAGCATGTTGGCAAAAAAATCACCTTGTCGGAGTACTGACGGAAGAATTTTTTCTTATTTTCATCCTCCCCTGCGTTCTTAACCTGCTTGACCTGTGAATTAAGGACAGTAATGTATAGTTAATAACATGCCAGCAAGATTAAAATGGATACCAACAATATTACAGCATCTTATTTATTACACACCTTTTCAACTGGCTCATGGTTATGGTCACCAGAATTCTCACTGTGGAGAAATATCAACATATATGTCATCATTTTTCTTCATGTGAAACACCACTAATGTGTCTTGACAGTCATATCTGTGAGTGTGAACGTACAAGCACTGGGTCTCCGACTTGGAGATGATGGTCAGGAGGAAGGAGGCCGTCTCGTTGCGGTTGAAGGTGGAGGGAACGATCAGGTACTCGCCAGGCTTCAGCATGAAGAACTCTATCACCTCACGTGAATTCATGTAGGTTTTAGTCTGGGCCACAGGCGCTCGGCTGCTGAAGAACGTGGCTGGGAATTTGCCTCTCTGTGCCTTGTACTGCAACACAACACAGATACTTCAGTTCTCTTACATCAAGCTGCTGGAGTGTGTGAATGGGTAGTGGGATAAAAACAGTTTCTTACTTGTTCAGTGATCTTGAAGGGAATGATTGGACAAATTGTTCATGTTGGAAACAAAAGGAAAATCAGTTATTTTAAATATGTTTCAAATATGTAAATAAGAACATTTAAAGAGTCACTCTGAAGCTGAAACCGTTTTGTTGCTCAACTGTTGCTGAATTGAAGTTTTAGATATTATTTATACTCTCATTTTTGGAGGAATTGCATTCAGTTTTATTAGTGCATGACGGTATAGTTTCGTTGTTAGAGGTGGAATCCACAAATCTGAAGAAATATAAGTTTAGGAAAATAAAACTAGGAACTAGGAGCAGTAAAACGCCTGTATATACATCATCATGGCTTTTGTGAGCTACAGCAGGGTTTTCATGTAATCTGACAAGCTACTTTCCATGTGTTCAACCTGCATGACTCTATCTTTAATTAATAGTTAACAGCAACATTTACCTGAAATACAGAGAATCCAATGTGAAGATTCTGCACCAGGCGTCTGTTCCTCTTGTCAGGCTTTTGCATGAGAGACACCAGCATGTTTTTTTCGCCCTCTTTCTCTGAATGCTCACCACAAACCTTGACTCGGTACTGTGGATTGGTCCAGAAACTTTCTGAAGACAGAGACAGAGAGATGCTATATTTATTTGCCTTGTTTAGATTGAACGTGAAACTGAAAGAAAGGCAGAAACTGAATTATCCAAAGCTTATAGCCACATAGAATTAGTGAAATGTTGCTTATACTTTATTAAACAAAATGCCAATTCAAAGTCAGTGGGAGCTGTTATACCACCATGTCAACCAGAAATCAGGTCACATGGGTAACAGTCTAAGCGAGGTGGCCCACGTGTCCTGATCTCTGGTCACTTCCTCCAGTAAAGCAGTCAGGAGCCATCTGCCCCACTATGGATGCACCTGACCCCTATTTCCCTCCTTGGTGACAGTCCCTTGTTGTTTCTTTGGCCTCCCATCCCTCCAGGACAGAGCTCAGGTTCCCCTCCTCCTAGTGAGCTTTCTATTATTATTTGCTCTATAAGGCTTAGCTGTGAAGAGCTCTTTGTTTGACCCCTCATCTGAGACCAGACCCACGAGGGACACTACCAAGACCTCATACTCCCATCAACGTGACGACATTCTGACAGAAAGGCTTTCAATGCTGCTGTCCTGTTTTTACTGCATGATGGGAACCTCTGATTTGAGCGGTCTGTGCTCAGATAAGATACGATGTAAAACACTGTCTTATCTTATCTTATCTTAAGTTATGCTTGTGACTTTATTATTATTGATTTTACAAAATCAATACAAATCACAGAAGCTGCCAAAAACTAAAAGACAAAAGACCAAAAACACTAATTACGCAACACTAGCTTAGCATTCGATTAGCTTATCTGCTGGATACATTAGTCATGTTATAGTTCAAACAATTTAGAATCACCAATGAACCTCAGCATGTTTTTGGACTGTGTGGAAGGAACCCGGGGAACCTGGAGAGAACCCACGCTGCATGGGGAGAACATGCAAAGATCTGGGGTTTCCTCACCAGGACACAAACCAGGGACCTTCTAGCTGTGAGGCAACGGTGCTAACCACTGACCACCGTGCAGCCCTTAAATTCTGACATGAAAAGTGCAATTTTGTGGTGCTTAAAAGTTTTATCATTTATCACAATTAATTTCCAAACACATGAGTTTATGGCAAACAACAAACAGTGTGAGGTCCTTTCTAACTATGTGACTACCTCTGTTATTCATGCAGCCTCCAGCAGTGGTTCCTGCAACCCAGCGGCCTTCATACATGGAGGTCTTCCACTGAGAAGAGGAGCTTCCCTCAATGAAGTCTGGACTCAGGCCGCAGATGTCGAGATCTGTGTAGAACCTACAGAAATCTTCCAGGGTCATCCTGTTGAAGTCAGAGGTAAGTTGTGTTTTATTTAGTTGTATTTTTGACATGTGTTAAAAATATAAAAGCTTGTCAAGTACAGTACATATGTCATAAAAAGTGTTTCATTTCAGAGCAAGGCGTAAGTATACAACCTGTTTTATTATCTACACAGGTGATAATGTATTATGTGCTGTCATTATAAAGCAGCGTTGTTAACCTCTGTACACATCAGTGACTCAGAAAATTCAAGCTGCTTTGACAAGGTTCTCACATGAGACTGAATTTACTTACCAGAACTCTCCATCATCTGCCACTGACAGGCACAGTTCTCGATCTTGAGGACTCACAGTTTGCCACAGAGATGACCTTGAAGGACAGTTTGTCATTTACGTATGAGATGAGACAACATCTTATCAGTTTTCAACATTCAAAAACACCATCCTGAAGAGCCGTGACTTTCAACTTGACAATGACATTTTGCGTGGATGAAAGACAACACTTTAAGCTGCCTTTAGGGCAACACGCTACACTGGATTACTGCACAGTAACTAGCCTGACCAGTTTTTAGAATAAGCAGAGAGCAATTTTCTGAAGAGGGCTTGACAGGCTTCTCATGCTCTTTATCCAAAAGGCTTTAACCCTTTGAAGTGTTCCCTGCAGCTCACGACATACCAATGGAGTGAATATGCTTTGAAACAGCCCTGTCTGTAGCAACCTGCTGGGTCCTAGCTAAAAGTAAAATAAAAAACATTACATTTGGACATGTTTTTAGGACACAGTCACAAAGTGGGTGCTTACTGATCACTCCAGTCTCCACACCACTCTCCTTTGCCCCAGGGGTTCCACAAACGCACCAGGTTTACAAATCTCCCTTGGCTTTGAACCTGACCACCAATCACCACCAGACAAACACCATTAAAATGTAGCATACATGTAAAAATGCAACTACTGTTTACATAAATACAGACATTTGCCAGGAAAGGATCAGTTCAAGATATTTTTTTTTAAAGTCTGTCCTCAAACAATAAAAATTCCTCAAGTTAAAGTTCACCTGAAACCCATATGGTGCTTCAGGAATTCTGCAAAACCAAATCAAGATATGGAAATATAACGTTGTGAAGTCCTGATTATACTCCAGAATAGACTGCACATTAACCTGTCCATACTTGTATTCATATTACAGTTAGGGGTGTCCATAACCAAACACAATCCACATGTGAGCTAGAAACCTTGACAGTGACCTCCTGACATTTAGCAGATCTTCTTACTTTATTGCATTGGGCCAAAAAATGGAAGTCATAACTTCCATTAGCCAAGACAGACTTGAAAATTTCTCCAAACTATCCTTTAAGCCGAAGCTTAAAGACCAATGAATTAAGTGGTATTATATTAATGTGTAATTCCAAGTGCAGTTGTTCACCTGTTTGACGCCTGTCACAGTGTAGGCATGGCCCTGGACTAATCCGTTCTGCAGCACGGTGTTAGCAGATGTCTCCTGCAAGCCAAAGACATTCATCACCATCAAAGTTGACTCATCTATAATTAAAATGACAAAACACACAAAAACAGACTTCCAAGGAAAACTATCTTACAGTGTGCTAGAACGGCCTACTTCTAATATATCTTTCTTCATCTGTCTGTCACAATGAAACGGTTGGTGAACACATTAATGAATTATGCAGCTGTGGTTTATTTTCGTTCTTGCCAAGAGATAAAACCACTGATTTGTCAGTTTGGTAAATGTAGATACTGGCAGCATGTAATAAGTTTAGCTTAGCACAAAGACTGGAAACAGGATTTTTTTTCTTTAGTATAAAGTTTAGAGAGTGTTGTGTGTGAAGATTCTCAGTCATCCAGGTCATGGTTATTATCGTAGATTAATTGTAGCAGCTGGACTTGTTTGAGTTCCTTGAAGTCGGAACTGATGAAGCCTCTTGGATGAGAGGTGACACGTCTTCAAGGAACTCAAGCAAGTCCAGTTCCTACGATTAATCTACGAGAAGTTAGAGAGAGCTGTGTTGTTTAAAGAGAGTCAAGAGTGGAAAAACTTCAGTGTATTTAGTTTTTTTTTTTCTCTATAAATAAATTTCTGTTAAATGTAACTAGCAAGTCATAGTTAATGATTGCTTATCGTTCTCATTATAGAGACGAACACGTACAGTCATGAGCAAAAGTTTGCATACACTTGTGCTGAGTTTCCAATGACTCCTATAACTGAATTTCCTACAATGAAATCAATCTTTGTCAAAAAAATCAGTAATGCATTTTGGTTCTTTCATTGTTTTATTATAGGTCCTCTGAAAATATGACAAAATCTACTGGATTAGAAGTGTACATACTGCAACTTGAATCAGTTTTGATGTTGTAGAAAGGTGTGTTCATCAGATTTATATATATATGTATATTTATATGTATGGCCTCTTAACTTCTCATTAGTGACTACAGTTACTGTAGCTGCTGATTCCTGTGAGCAATTTACACTCACTGCACTCAGCCATAAGCACTACTATGTTAAAGCCTGAGGAGCTGTGCACATGTCTGAACCACGTCGACCATGTTGGTGGTAGAATAATGCTCTGGGGCTGTTTTGCTGCCAGTGGAACTGGTGCTTTCTGCAAAGTGCATTTAATAAAAGAAGGATTACCTTCAGATTCTTCAGAAAAACCTAAAATCCTCAGTCAGACAATCGGGTTCTTGATGCAGATGGGTGTTTTAACACGACAATGATCCCAAACACACGTCGTAAATGGTAAAGAAATGGCTGAATTTGGCCAGAAAAGAGAAACAGTCCTGACTTAAACCCCACCAAGAGCCTGTGGACTGTGATGAAGAAACAAGTCCGAGTCAGGAAGAACAGATTTCGTTTAACTGCACCATTTCTGTGTGGTCAAAGATACAACCAGAGCGTTCCCACTGTAGTGGCTGAGTCTAATGAGTGGATCAAATGGGCCCTTATTAAATAGGCTTATAGGAGTCAGCAGCTGTGGTCCATACTAGTCACTCATGAGAAGCTAAGAGGCCACGATGCTAAGAAAATCTGATTACCACAACTTTCTACATCAACAAAACTGATATGTCAAGTTGCAGCGGGTATATTTTTGACCCAGTAGATGTTATCATATTTCCAGAAGACCTATAACCAATCAGTGAAAGAACCAAAATGCACTATTGTTTTATTGTGACAAAGACGTGTGTGTTTCAGTGGTTCCATTATAGAAAATTCAGATTTATAGGAGTCAGGTATATGGAAACTTCTGATCATGACTATAGATACTGGTGCATTGGTATTTTATTGGCTTCTACCACCACATACAAACTGCAGTGAAGACTATAATAAGTATACGTTCAAAAGTATATCTTTAAAACCATAAAAACCATAAATTGAACAAAAAGTGAAAGAAATTTTGAGAAAACTTGACAAGCTGCGATGCCCCTATCCAATGGTCTGACAGTTCTTTACCCCCACATGATCTCAACACTACTTGGCAGGAAGTGATGTGATCCCGTCATCATTTCTCTGCATCATAACAGATGTTTTGCCAACTAGGATGCACTGAATTTGATCCAGTACTTTTTGCCTCAACAGCATCTCTTCTCCTGAGAAACATACTTGTTTTGTTCAGGTTGGAGTTGAATTCACAGTTTCTGTCTGAATAGTCTACATGCTCTGTACAAAAACAACGATGAACAACCTTTTGGCATTGCCTCTTTATGTATGACTACATACCCCTTGTGGTGTACCACAGCCCATCAGAGTGCTGGTTTGGCCGGCTCTGCACATCAGCCCCCACAGGTTTGAAGGGGGGTTCGAAAGGTCGATGCACATGTGGACGCCACCGGTGAAGTCCATCATGGCCTCTGCAGGAGTTCCAGCAGTCATGTCGGTGTAGGAACCACAAACCCTGACACAAGCGGACATGATATTATTTTGTACAACAGAAATAACACAAAATGTATTTATGTCAAAGGTAAAAAAAAAGCTGTTTTATTGATATACTTGGCGTAGGCTTTCTCCAGCAGAGCAGGCCAGAACTCATTCTGGTCTTTGGATTTAACGAAGATTAATCTGCCATTGATTGTAGGCAGCTTGTCATCAATGATGACATCCACCCATCTTCCAAATCTCCAGAACTGAATCAAAAAAAGACATTTTCTGTCATTTAGTAAGTTTTACAAATGTGTTAAATGCAATACATATTCAGAAACACAAGCAGAGAATTTTTTCAGAATACTTTCAAACCTGTGCCATTACACATGTGCTCACTAGTCTATGCTGGTAGAGCATTAAATACAAACAATCCCCCAAACGGGAGCTCAAGAATGAAACCAAGTGTGTTGAAAGATAAGTCGCCGCATCTCAGTGCAACTGTGTGCTCAACACACACTCGTCCCTCCAGATCTTGTCGTCATATGTAATGCCATTTCAGATATTTTGGACTCAATGACTGGCTACAGTGTGCAACCTGTAAATATAAATATACATAAATATACAGAGATGTGATCTATTTCCTCCTCTTGTTTAGGGCTTAATTCTGGAAGTTAGCAAGTTGAAATTCATAGTGATAAGAGAAACAGAAGTTGCATCCTTTTTTCTGTCTAAGCTGTTCTGGAGCTCTGAATGTACATGTCTACACTTAGATATATACACATCCCAAATAAGCAAACTCCAGCTGCTGTTGAAGACCATGCGAGATGATCAGAGGCTTCAGAACTTGGTCGTTTATGTAATTTTCCACACCAGAGCCCGTCAAATACTCAGAACTGTGCTACAGTAAAGACACTTGCAGCGAGCCCTGTGTCCTGATGCATGTGACGATGGCATCACATCCCCAGAACAGCCATCAAACTGATTCTCATTTATTTAAAAAAAAAACTGATCTCAGTGTATCAAAGTTACACATTTAACTTCTCTCCCATGAAGACAATCCCTTCCTGCATTAAAATAGGTCAGACGTAACTCTACACTGTTGCTTCCTTGAGAATACACTGATCTATGTAGCCTCTCCATCCACCCCTCCCCCACTTGCTGCAGCCCGAGCACACCAGCTCCCCTACAGCTCTGCTCAAGCACTGTACAATGACCAGTTGTAGAAGAAGCAGAATGATAATGGTTCCTTATGTTTGTAACGTAATAACCAGTTGTTTTGTTTGTATTTACCCTGAAGTGGAAAAGCCCGCAGTAGTCCTCATCGAATGTTTGATTGAGGGGAACAACTTGGCCGAAGATGTGGTTCTGGAAAGTCAGAGCTCCAATAGACGCAAGAAACCAGCAGTTTCCTGTTCAAAAACATATATATATTCATTAGAAAATCAGAAAGAAAAGAAAAGAAAAGAGTCAAATATTACAAATAAAAAAATGTTCCTACCAAGCACTCCCTGCCCAAAGTCAAACCTGGAGAATCCATCCAGTATGAAGGACGGATTAGAGGCAATTTTCTGCAACAGAAGGGAATCGATGAAACTTTTTAGAAGATTGAAAGTATTGGTTACATTTTTTTGCCTCCCATATTGGAGCTAACAATGTGTTGTTCCAACTTTCTCCTAAAACGACCTCCCTGTGTGAAGTTTGTGTCTTTAAAACTTCATCACCTCCCACTCCAACCACTGTTATGGTAGCACTTAATTGTATGTTGTGTTATTTCATAAACTGTAACTGCCAATTGAATCTGAAGCAAAACTTTTGAACTACTGCTTTAAAAAAAAAGCAAATTAGTTTGTTTGTATTAACTGTGTGAATAAAAAAGGCTGCATGGTGTCGTTAAAAGGTGGCGCTATGGGTCACATTATAGGTGGTTGTGATAAAAAGAGCAGTAGATGCTGGAAACAGAAGCAGTTGTTTGTTAATCTCAAAAAAAAATCTTGAAGAAGAAGACATGAAAAAAAAAGTTTGGCCATCTGTGAGGGAAAAGAATGGAGAGAAGTTTCTAGAAATGATTTTCCATCGAGAAAATTGGCATTACTTTTTATTACAGCGATGCACGTTGCTGTCTGGAGATAAACAGAAATAAAAACAGCTGTTCAGTCAGTTGAGAATTTATTTGGAAAATGAAGAAATCTGTTAGAAAAATGTCAAAAACCACTTCAAGCAAACGTAAAACCATCTTTGCAAAATTAGGCAACTGTTTTGAATTTTGTCATCTATTAACTTTGTTCTAATTAGTGACTTCCCTTCATGAGTTGTAATAGAAAGCTTGAGCAAGCATCCAACTGAACCATTTTAATGGAACAATCCCAGCTTGTTAGTAATGTAACCTGCTCCCTCTCTTCTATAAAATCTGAGACATTAGCATTAACTGATGCGATTCATTAAGATCTTAAGCTTTACATTGGGTTACACCTTCATGAAGTCTTTATGTTTTGCCTTTTTTAGTCAAACAAAAGCTTAAAAAATGATTCAATAATGTCGAAGAAGGTTTGAAAAATTTAAAGGAAATGTCCAGCAGCCCTCCCCACTGCAAAAGGTTTTGTAAAATCCCCGAAATATATCATAATAAATGCATGCTATTAACTTGTAAATGACATATGTTCCTGGATATTAATTTATTCAAGTAACTGTAGGTTTAGTTTATCTCCACCTGCTGTAGCATTTAAACCATAGGAGGCAGATTACAGAGTGAACATGCAAACATCAATGTGGAACAATGCTGTGAGATAAAAACACTAAAACTGAATCACTGCAGCATTCAGGCTCAGCTGACTCACTTTATCTCTCAAACAGTAACCTTTCACGCCTGACTGAACATCAAACATCTCCTCTGTTTCACGGCACTCACCGCCGGTCTGAGCCACTCCACGCTGCTCAGGTCAGAGGGGCTCAGTAGGCCCTGGCCGATGGACCTGTTGTCAGGGGGGAACATGTCGTCGATGTAGCGCACTCCTTTGATGAGGCAGTACTGCTTCAGCTGCTGGAAGTCTTGGCTGAGGAACTTCTCGGGGTTGTTGATGCTCCCGTGCCCGTCTTGCTTGTTACGAGCCCCCATGATGTTCAGACACACACCGGGGGGAGGCATTGCTGCAGAGGTTGGTCTCTGTTGGCAAAAAATGTGCATTCAAATTTAAGAAATATCCTGCAATAACTGGCATATAATGTAGGAAAGATTATATCATACAGTCGTCCTCACATGTATTCAGACCCTCCAATTAAAGAAGGAAAAGAACAGCTGTCACTGACATAAGGTGAAATTGATAAAAGTAATAATAAATGAAAATTTTATGAAAATCATGACCTTGCTTTTGAATTGTGGTTCAACAGAAATAAAAAAGATAGAATAGAATAGAATAGAATAGAATAGAATAGAATAGAATAGAATAGAATGCTTTTATTGTCATCATACGCAAAGTATAACGAAATTAAAAGGTGGTGCAAAAGTGGAAAAGTGGAAAGTATAAAATATATACATGTATTTACAAAAGGAGCCAGTAGGAAGTATATGCAGCTAGATAAACAGTAGAATAAATATATTGCACTGTTGAGGTAGGAACATTGTGGATATATGAGATATAGAAGTAATATAAATAAATAATTATTATAAATGACAATATAATATAATATAATATATAAATATATACAGAATATAGCATAATATATAAAAATGAAAACATAATTATAATAGCATAGTATAATATAAATAACAAATATACATGATAAATAGTACAGACTATAGACTAGTGTGCGTTCAACTGCCCTTTGAGCCAATCACTGCAATCAAGTCTTTTCTGTAACCCTCTATTAGACTTCTACACCTGTTGACAGCTGTTTAGATTTTGGTCCACTGCTCATCAGCAAAGTGCTCTAATTTGACCAGGACAGTTTTTTGTTTGTTTGTTTGTTTTTAAATTATTATTTTCAACCACAATTCAAAAGCAACGTCTTATTTCACTAAATTATAATTTAGCAATTTTTATTTATTATTACTTTTTTCAGTTTCTAATTATTTGAGTGATTACTATTCACTTGTTTTTTTTTACTTTTCCTTTGTGTGCTCAGTTTTTATTCCAGTCCTGCAGCCTTTCAGTGAGCTGTGATCTGGTGCAGTTAAACCACAGCACATTTTAAGGCATTACAAATCTGCTGAACAACATGTTTGGTTTTTGTTTAGCTGAACTATAAAATGTGCACAATAGTCTACAAAACACTCTGAAGGTTTAGACTCATTTGCAGCTCAGTATACAACCATAAAGTTTAACTGATGCTCTGACACAAGATAAATATCATGTTGGTCTGATATTTGGAGTTAAGTTTCTTTCTCCACTGCATGTGCTTCTGTCGGAGGTTTTCTTTCTATTAAAAGCGGTTATTATCTCGTCAGTGCTGGCAGGTGCTCGCTCTGGAGGAAACTTTGAACTATGTTAAATGCCTCAAGGTGATATATGTCATGTTTTAGTAGCGTATTAAAAAAAATGAATTGAAAAATTCTAGAAAAAAAAAAGTAGTTTATTTATGAGGTCTAAAATATCCTCATAAACTTCAGTGTGTAACATGTGAACATGGATCTGCATGGATCCCCTGCAGCAAGAAGCACTGTTCTGTTCTGTATCAGCAGTTTCTAAAATGTTTAAACAAAAATATAAAATCTTACCTCACTGGTGCGAAAGAGAGAAAGTGCAGTTTGGTGGAAGGAGGGTGGATCAGCAGGTGAGAGTGGAGGGGCTTATATACTGCCTGCTGATACCCTGAGGTGAGGAGCTCTTCCGTTCCTCACTCACATATGCAGATTATTTGTAACAAACCCCACTGGTTGCTTTCTTTTTTTTCCTGGAAAGATTGTGCAACCTGTAGAGTCATATGTCAAGCTGTTTTCACAACAGTCAGTTTTGATAACATACTTTTTTGCATGTGGCTTCACCAACATGAAGGAGAATTCTCAGGAGGATTTATTCGTTGCTATCGTCATTCATCAGTGTGAAAATCAAACATTATCAACCACCATGTCTATTAAACAAATGATTGCTGTGGCTGAAAAGCAAGCAACAGTCCAAGAGTGACTCATTTAAGATCATTCAACTACAACTACTTATAATTATGTAAGTTAACTTGTACCAGTGATTCATGTCGACTGTACTGGATGCTTTTTTAAATATTTTTTTGGGGCTTTTGCCTTTATTTAAAGCAGTAGAGATAGACAGGAAAAGGGGGGAGAAGAATGGGAAGAGACCTGCAGCAAAGGGTCCTGAGCGGGAGTCAAACCCACAATTACCCTCTGGGAAATATAGCCCCTGTTTATTAGTCACCCACTCATCTAGGTGAGCTATAGCGGCGCCCATGAGAGAGACTGGCTTTACCAGTTCTCTGAAGTGAGGGGATGACTGGTTTTAAGGTAATTTGCATGTGTAGTGACATGCAGCTCAACTTAAACACAGAGAGGTTGTACTGTTGAAAGCACATTAACCAGGTTTCATAGTGTAAAATATGTATATTAAACTACTGCTGTCACATTTATATCCACCACTGCAGAAAATTCCTATACTACATGTGTTCTTGGATGTTCTGCTGCATATGCACCTGAGAATATCCTCCCCTCGGGTTATCTTCCAAGTCGTTTTATCTCTGAGGAATCCTCTCTGCAGCCGGCGGTGACTTAAAGGTTAAATTTGAAGGGATGACATTTTCGAGGAAAAATGCCTCTTCATGCATGTGCTTCTTCTGAACAGGGTGTAGACGTGGTCAGTGTGATGTACCACTATATGCAAAGCAGGGAGAGCTGCATGTGCTTGCCTTGAGTGATCATCATTACAGAAGTGAAGGAACACAATACACGGTTAACGACATCTTGGCTTCAGTTTGCCTGTATCCATTACTAGTGTGGCAGGTTTGCCAACAGTGTGCCAAACCACATCATTTCTACATGGCATGGATAAATAAAAACACATGTCTCTCTTAAGATAGTATTAAAGTTTATCCCTAATGACAGCTGTACAGGAAACTTCACAGACCAGGGGTGCATTACAAACAGTATAAAGTGAGTACATCCCTGTGTAGAATAATATTTCAGCATTGCCTAATCTGACAAAAATTGGATCGTTTTTAAACCGAATTACATAAAATTTGATCTCAAAGAAAGCATAGATTCAGACATTGACTGTATCTACAGATGGGTGAACCCTCCGTGGTTTTTCCAAACAGCAGGAGTCCGGTGGCATTTGTTGTTGTGCATCTTTTCAGTACCTGACTCCCACGTAATCCAAAAACAAACAAAGAAGTAGAGATGAGAGGAGCTTAGGGGGCCCACGCAAACATCTTTGGGCCATGGACTTTCCTGTGACTGTACCAAGCTGTCATTCAAAGCAGTCACGTTCTTAGTTATGCATGGTTCTAATCCTCAGCTAAATGTAAACGGGTGAGTTTACATAGTTCAGCTGACGTGACGGGAAAATTTGCGACCAAAACCATTTTTTGACTCACTTTCAGGGCCTGCTTCAAGTGGTCATTTGCGGGACTGCAGTTTGTAGCGCTGGGCCTTGCTGCTTGGCCCCAAAAACACAACCTCAGTTCAACACATCATACATAAGTGAGATTCCCATTTTTTTTCATGAGAATATCCTCTATGTTCGCCTGTATTTTGGGGGAAAGATTGAATTCTCCTGAACATGCATGGTACTAGTCTGTCACAAGTTCGTGGAAAGGTTCAAACCATTTGTCATGCAGGTGTTCTGCTGTGTTCAAGCCAAAGGACATACTCGGCTGGGTCTTAAGTTTCGAGTTCGTTGTTTTTACCTGCGTTTCGGATCATTGGCAAAATTGTTCCACTGCCAGGCTTCTTGCCACTTGGATTGATCTTATCATTCAGTATTTGGGCAGACAAACCTGCATCCATAGTGCATATACGAATGTCACACCCACTACACATGCTGCGCCTGCTGACACTGTGGTAGTCCTGGTAGTCAGGTCCAAACATGCTGGACCACAGCGAATCCAAACAGATCTATTAAAAGGCCTTTGATTAGGCAGTTTAATTGGAACCAGACTTTTCACTGGCAATGAATGGATCTAAGACTTTGTTAGTTTCTGGAGAAAATATTAAAAGAGTCTCCACTTCAGACTGCTTCGAGTTGCGACTTGCCATGAAACATACCACATCAAGTTCATGGTGAGAAAGTAACGACCAATGATCCATTACATCATTGTTGCCAAAAGAGCTCCAATGAGATCTTCTAAAACAAATATTCTTGACCTTTATTTATCCGTCAGGAGCTGGAGGAAATCCAAAAGCCATGCTTGCAGGATTATCAGTCTTTTGTTGTATTTTCTTCCGTTGCTGAGCGAAAGGCATGATATGGCCTCCCTGTACACCTTCACCACCGTAGTCACGGAGAGTTTATTCTGCTCAGACAGTTTCCAACCTGCTGCTTCACAAGTGGTGACAATATGTAGTCCACGATTAGATGCCACAACACAGGAAATCTTCTTCAAAGTAGTTTATGCATTTTGAGGTTTATGCTCTTAATCTTATGCTTTTGCCGATGATGTTGGTTGAAGTGCAGTTTGACACAATTCAAGACTCAGTGAAAGAGCTGTTTTTATGTTGCTATACCTACCAGCTTCCTGTTTGCACACCTGAAAGATGAGTAAACAAGGGACATAGGGTACTTCACAAAGTTGTCAGCCTCACAAGAAAACATCACAGGAGTAAAATTGTTCTTGCTTTTTTTTTTGTTTAACATAGTCTCCTTTAACCTTTAACTTTAACTTTAACCGTTCAACCTTCACTATCACTTCACTATCTGTGGTGACCAATGGGGGAAGGGCTCGCTCTGTTGTTGTTGTTTTTTTCAGGATTACTATTGCAACAACACATCATCAGTAGGGTAAAACCAACCTGACTCACGACGGTCTAAGGCTTAGACTCTAAGCCAACTCATGTTCCCTCTTAGTGGGTGAACAATCCAACGCTTGATGAATTCTGCTTCACAATGATAGGAAGAGCCGCCATCGAAGGATCAAAAAGTGACGTCGCTATGAACGCTTGACCGCGACAAGCCAGTTATCCCTGTGGTAACTTTTCTGACACCTCCTGCTTAAAACCCAAAAAGTCAGAAGGATCACAGAGGAAGGCCACACCTTTAGCCTTCAGAGTCTCCTCAACAGCATGCATGACTTCAGCATCAGACTGAAAATGGCGACCATGCAAGCGGGATTTCAGTTTGGGAAACAAACAGTCAGACGGCGCCCAGTCGGGTGAGTAATGTACATAGAGCAACAGTTCAAAGCCATATTTTGCTTCTTCTGTCACTTGTGTGGACAGACTTACTGTCCTGGAGCAACAGCAGCCAGCTTCTGTCAGTTTATAGTTTAGTCTATAGTTATGGCTCAGAATGGGAGTTACACCCCTCGTAACTGTGTGAAGATAAGTTAAGATAAGATAAGCTAAGATAAGATCAACTTTATTTGTCACATACACAATCATACGCAGTACAATGTGTAGTGAAATGTGCTAAGTACCTGCATCCAGTTGCAAATAAAAAAATAAAATAAAAAATGTAAAAAATAAAAATAAAATAAAATAAGATACCCAAAGTGTTCAAGATATATATATATACACATAGATAAATAAAATAAAACAAATCTAATCAAATAAAGCCCAGGACATTCTGACTTTTCTGTACAGGAACCCAGTAATGTTGCAATTTACTGAAAATTTAATTCAATTTAAATTTAGCTTGATTGAATGTGTAATAAAACCCAATAATGTAATATCTTGACCAATAATATAATAAAATATTCTACTTTTACCTAGAATATAATGCTCTTCAGGTTTTTTCTCAAGCATGATAATGCAATACTTTTGAAAGGTGAGTATATAATTATGAGATACTCACTATAATAGTATGTTTATTATCTGCATGTAGTCATAAATGAATGTTCCTCCTGCTGATAAAGGGTGAGTTTGTCACTTACATTACACATTATTGGGTTTCTTTATATATCTGATCGGATTATGTGCTTTAAGTTTTACAACATTTTTTGTTTCGTAAATTTTTAGGTGTTAATAAGAAACAACTGGACATTTAGAGGAACAAATATTTCATGTAATCAGTCTCCTATGAATGTGTATTGTAGTCCTCTACATTTTTCTTATTCAGCATATGAGTCTGAAGTAATGATAAGAGTAGCTGATTACAGAGATGATAGAACAAGATTCATGTCGTCTTTCATTTCTCTCGAAGGAATTTTTAAACAAACACCGCCTGTAGTTTCCTGCAGCTAAATGTCAAGGCGTCAGTGTTCAGATTTCAACTTGATGTGCCCACTGCTTCTGAAGAAGTAGAGGCATCCTAACCTGTGGTGGGTGCCAACTGCCATGACAAGACAGACCTAACACTTGAGGCAAGTCACGAATTGTGTATTCAGCAGCCAAACACCACAACCATTTTCGATATGTAAGTTCAGCAAGACTGCTGCTTGTTTTCCAAGAATCCATCATCCAATTATTGTTGATTTTACAAAGTCAGCAGCGTGAAGACAAAGAAATTCTTAAGAAAATGCAGCTGTGCAGTGCCAAACCTTTTTTTCTTTTTTTTTTCCAAAAAGAAAGATTTTATTTGAGTGCATTACAATAAACAGATGCTGGATATTAGCTGTAAATGTTTTAAGTTTTAGCACCAGCATATAAAGGAGTCCTGATAGCAGTGATAAGATGAGTAACATGAGCAATGTTTCTCTTTCAGGGGCTTTGTAGTGAGAAAAAGTGTAGAACTATGAGACCAGATCTTCAGCTTTGAATTAAAGCATAGATTTCAAACGTCATTTTGAAGTGTTACAGTATTAACATGGTAATAATGAATAAACAGTTGACTCACTATTATATGTACTTGGCACTGAAATCTGAGGCAAAAATGACTCCTAGTTTTTTTTTTTACCTGTTGACATGGTTTTAATGTTCTTAAGTTCCATTTTGTGAATTAAATCACAGACGACTAAGCCTTCAGTTTTGTTCTGCTTTAGCTGTAAGAAAATTCTCTGCCTTCCATCCACTCAAAATCTAAACGACAGTTGAAAAGGGAAAATCTTAAGGCCATTTACTAAATTTAACTGTCGTACTTTTTGTACCTGGTTCTCTTAGCAAGCATTGATCGTGTGTTTTTCTGGCTGCATCTTACTATTGTTTGGCTATGGGGTAAAAACTATCTGTCTTGTTTGCATTTCTTTAAACCAGTCACAATCATCTGGAGCAGAGCTCAGTGATAGATGTGGCTTTGGTGTTCCTTCTAAATAGAGATGGGTGAGTCGGTGGGACATTTGCCATTAGTTAGCCGAGCACTGTGGCTAAAATAGATAATCTAACTAACAAACAACAAAAACAACACAACAGCCAGGGTGCCTTACAGAAAATCTTCCAAATCATTCGCAAAACTTGAAATTTTCCGTGTGCTGCTGCTTTCTGGAGGTTGTTGTTGTTGTTTCCCACGGACAAAATCCTCCTGAAAAGAGCAGCCAATGGCAGGCTTATACCTGCATCCTACATTGCGTGAGTCACCATTACTTGGCTGGCATGCCATAGCAGTTTACATAAACAGAAGTTTGAGATGCTTGGGAGTGTCAAATGAGTTGAAATCAAAACACTGATGCTCGGTGGAGACTTTTGCCCTCACGGTCTGACTACACTCACTTATTAAACGAAGTTATTCTGATTCATGTTGCCATTTTGGGCTGCAAGGTGGCTCGGGGGTTAGTGTTGTTGTCTCACAGCTAGAGGATCCCCGGTTCATGTCCAGGTTAGGACGCCTGGGATCTTTCTGTGTGGTTTCTCTCTGTGTGGGTTCTCTGGCTTCCTACAATTAACATGCTGAGGTTAATTGGTGATTCGTAGGTGTGAATGTGATTGTACTTGTTTGTCTCTAAGTGTAGCCCTGTGATAGACTGGTGAGCTGTCCAGGGTGACTCCAGCCCCCCCGTGACCCCAGTGAGGATTCAGCAGTGCATAGATGATGGATGGTTGGATGGATGTTGCCATTTTGGTGAGGGTGCATTTACACAAAACCTAAACCCTCTCTACGTGTACGTTCAGTGACTTATAGATGCGCACGCCCAGAGATTTCGAATAATCTCAGAAGTTTAAATCCATCATTTACTTGCCACATAGCTCTACAGAGGAGACAACCTTCTACTCCGGTTCAAAAAGAAGTAGTATTAACATGGATGCAAGAAGTAAATCTTTTAGAGTAATAATGATGGATTTTTAAAAGAAACTTTAACTAGCTATTAGTGTTTCTTTTATGTTACTACAGGCCTTGTAATAGAGTATTGGTACTTTTACTTAAGTCAAAGATATTGACAAGTCCTCAACCACCTATCAGTTTGTACTGTTGTCCAGCAGGAGGCGACTCCTCTGTCTGCAAAAAGACATCCGATTGTACATAAATCTATAAGAAAATGATCCTACTTCTTCCTTGATCTATTACCTCTGTAAACATTTTCCTAATAACGTTATGGTCTTTATCAGTAGCTTCAGCACCTTTTGGTTCCAACATGGTGTGCATTTTCAGGATAATAGATGATAAAGCAGGGTATGTTTTGGGGCGGGGCTACCTTGTGATTGACAGGTTGCTACTATATCATCATGTGTAGCATCCTTTAGTTTAGATCCACAACTCACTCGATATGTTTGGTTTCAAAACACCAAGATGGCAAAATTTCACAATGTTAGTCCACATGCTAATGGGTGACGTCACGGTGGCCATGGAGATGCCTGGTTACACTAACCACTCTTATTTATGTGAAGAGATTGGATGGTCATTAGTGGAAAGTATCAGCACACTTGTGATGTTCAACTCCCTGCTATCTAAGCTGCAGAGCTTTTAAAATCCTTACTTGACTACAGAGCTAATAACTACATCACACAAGAGAAAATGGCTTTTAAAGTTCTTCATACCAAGAATGTTTTTCAGAGACGTTAAAGTTTCACAAGCTTATAAAAAGCTGAAAAATGACACAAGGCTGTTTGACGGGTTGTTTGTTGTGGTCACAACATTGCAAAACACTGGTTTCGCAATGTTGGCTGCTTCCTTGAGGCAGATGACAGGTGAAAATGTTTATTAGGGCAAAGGAATGGGAGAGGAAGGCTGGCTGAGTCTGTTTGTGGTGGAGGTGAAGTCGGCTGGACCAAAGGGTCCAAAGTCTTGCAAGTTGCATTTGTTTTTTTCAGAGGTGAAACAACAGGGAACAGCAAGCATAACTGGACCTGAGGGCTGTACTACGAAGCGAGATTAGTGGGTTAGCGAGGTATGTTGAGCCTAAAGTCACAGTTTTTAGTGTCACGAAGGTGGCTCTCGTTTTACCTGCTACATCACCATGGTAACTTATGCTGTGGCGCTAACCTGGTCAGGAGTTTGGGATTGAAATCGGCTGGAAAGAGCGTCTCCCGTTAACCAGATCATTTACTGACTATTATTATGAGCGATACAGATTCTTAGCTGAGGGAATATGTTTTATCTGCAAACATGCTGAGTTGTGTGTTACTAATATCACTGAATGAAGCCGTGTAGCTACAGTATCGCACACTGGATGCATCATGTTGCCATGGGAACCCGACATGTATTTAGCTGGCGATGCAGAAATCACATAAATATGTTTTTATGTTTGGTCAATTTACACTGAAACAGACTACAAAATGGATTATTCTACTGGTATTTGCTACAGAGAATATTTAATCAATAACATTAATTTCTCTTTGATTTGGCCAAACAATAAAGTGATATCCTGCATTAGTGGACAGAGTCAGACCTAAATGACCTTCAATACAAGATCATGTTTAAATATATGAAGTTTAACGTTAACGTGCAGCTGTCAGTTGGAAATAAGCGGCTGCATCAGTAAAATATGATACATTACTCATGTTTAACAGTTTTCTACCAGCATTTCTGTCTTGCACCATTTGCAGTAGCAACACTTTTTATCGTATTCAATTTTTATATTCCTCATTGTTCTCCATTATAACAACCTGTTGACTAAAGCAGCTGCACACAAACGATTTTTTCTGTGCAGAAGAAGAGTGACATGACGCGTTAAACGCCTCCTTTTATGTGAACGCAGAAGCAGAAAGTCTGAGTTGACAAAGAAAGTTAAAAACCACCCTCATGATACCCGTGATCTCTGACTGGGGTTGTAGTTTTTGTCGAGCCGATTGACACAAAGGAAGTCTGGATATGTCAAACTTGCTTCATAGCATACTCCTCTGGACACATAAAGACAGCTAGGCACAGCGACACACTGGGGGTTTGGTTGATTTACTACCCGGTAGAGATAGTCGACCATCTGGAGTAGAGCAGCTGGAGAACAGGTGTCTTTTATTGTAGGAGCTGACTGATGAACCAGCATCAAGTGAATTTGATTACAGGATTGCAGGATTAAGTGCAGTTAAGAAAGCAGCCAGTCAGAGGAGAGACACACCCACAGCAG
>NW_007579585.1:30095-41938 GCF_000690725.1 Stegastes partitus | reverse complement strand
TTTAGATGACAGTGATGAAGATTGATGTCTGACACATCTGGTGTTCGTAGGGCTGACATGACGGGGTGGTATGGACTGGGAAGACCACAGCATGAGCAGAGAGTCACTGGATCTGCTCACTGTAAGAGTCAATAGTTCAGGTTTTCCTTTAATGTGTCACACACCTGCATTCTTTACTGTAAAATTCTCATTTATATGTTAATTTGAAACTTGCGCTGTCAGATAAATTCAGTGAAGTAAAAAGTAGAATTTCCCCCACTGCAGAAATCCTTGCATGCTTCATTGTGTTCTGCTGAGGTTCATGTTTCTCACATACACATGCATGTATGTCTCACAGGACATATATGGAACTGACTGAAAGAACTGTGCAAGGTGAGACTTGAATGGTAATCCCATCATCTTAATTCACAGTGAAGTGAGATGGCTCCTTCTTTTCTTCAGTCTGGCTTTCTGGCCCCCTTTACATAACTGGGATTATCCTCCCCTCAGGTCACTTTACAGTCTGCTTTATCTCTGAGGCATTCTCTGCAGCCTGCAGCGACAGACTAATGAAAGGCTTCATCGAAAGGAATGACAGTGAAAAACTAAACATGCTTGTTCATGTATGAAGTTCATGAGAACTGCAGGTGGAGTGAGCAGGACAATGGATGCACACATGCTAAGTGTGATATACTGTACCACCATTGTATATGAAGCAGAGGGAAGATGTGTGAAGTGAAGGAACAACATCCAAAGATGGAACACTTAATCTACCCCTTGTCATCACTATGATGCCACAGAGTGGAAAACCCCATAACTTTCACAAAGGAAATAACAAACCAAAAAAAGCAGATTAAAGATTAGATTATCTTTCCCCACATTTCAAGTTGAAGCTAAAAACCATGGGCGTATTAGAATTCCCTGATTTTCACAAAACAAGCGTTCTTTTGTTTTTTAGACAAAAAAATATTTCTCATATCTGTCAATTAACCAAAACATGTGAAGCCCCAGTTGTTGTCTTGAGTAACAATCAGATGTGGTTGTGATTAAACAGTCAACAAAAGGATGTTTTATGTCTTTTACGAAGAGTTTTTTTCCCCCCAACCTTGATGTAAAACGTATTGAGGTTGAGGAAAGATGCGAAGGAGAATTCAATAAGGACGGATCAAGTAAAAAGTAGAGAGCAAAGGTTTACTGCAGAAACATGATCATGCTGGATGAACATTTTTTGGTGGGTAGACTCCAGTAATAAGCGACATCATAGAGCAGAAGTCCCAGATGAAGGTAGGAGATGAGAGCAGGACCTCTCAGATGCAGGTTGTGGTGGAGCAAAGCTAGCAGATGGCTGATGAAGAGGGGCTAAGACAACCTGGATGGGATGGAGATGGAAAGGAGGACGGATGCAGATCAGCAGCCTGAAAGGAAAGGTGACGGAACAGCAGTGACTTTAAAGAACAGGGTGTTGATTGGCTCTGAGAGTGCTGGTAGATAGATCAGTAGTGCGGTGATATTGAGACAGTGTGAAGAGAACAGAGCAGGAATCACTCATATTCACCAAGAAGACGGGAGAAAGAATCCTGACTGAATTCACCTCTAAGCTGCATTTCATATGGACACTGGGGAAGAAGAGAGTCCGTCTCTGGATGTTGGTGACAGGATGTCATGTCCGTCAAGTTTCCATTTTGTTTGCATATTTCATGTCTTGTCTTTCCTGTTTTATTTTGTAGTCAGGAACCTGTTGTCTCTGTTTTAGATTCACTTCCTGCACGCCCTTCCCCCATCTCGTCACACCAGCTCCCTGATTGTTCCCCTCACCTGTTTCCCATCCTCCCTCATTACCTCTTAGATTTTACCGGGTGTTGTCTCAGTCGCCAGTTCGTTGTACTTCACGGTCCTCATCCCAGCGCTTCATAGTCAAATCATAGTCTGTTTTGTGTACGACCTCGTTTTCTGCCTTTGACCTTGTCTTTTTGCCTCTTGTCTTTGGATACCTCAGCCTTACTGACTGACCACCTGTACCAAACCCTGCCTGGTAATGATCCTGCTTTTCTGTCCGAACCTGATCGTGTTGTGCAATTGTGTCCACCCGTTCTGTGTGCCATGAGTTCTTGACACAGGAATGGTGCTGCCACAAGGACTTGTGGGATGGCATCAGATTTGATCCGTGTATTTTATGCGAAAGGAAATGAGAAAGGAGGCACTGAAGCACTTTTCCTCAGCGTTCAGATGATTCAACCAGCTCTTATCATGGCTGCTACTTAGATACTTCTGGGTTATTTCACTCAGTCAGGAAGCTTTTTAAGCAAAAAAGACTTTGAACTATTTGACCGTCATCAAAGTCTGCCAAACGTGTTGCCTAATCAAAGGTCACCATGTCATGAACTAACTGTGGACGACTACAAACTTGCAAGTTTCAGTTCATGAAAGAATACAGATTACAATCCTATGATACTGAATGATTTCCTTGTTCTGGTTTGTTTGCAGTGGCATCAGATTACCATGAGTTTGTGATATATTTGTACCTATTGTCTCATGAATACTGGCTCATTCCAAGATCACAAGAACAAAAAAATACTCCTTTAAATATGTTTTTTCCTCCTTAAGTGAACATTTTTATTTTCCTAGTTATGTTCAGGACAACCTGCTGATTTTACTTCTACTTAACATTTTAATTTATTTTTCTAAGTTGCTTATGGAATAATTTGATATCACTACTACTCCTTAGTGGCAACATTTTCTTGTATCTTCTTTTTTTAAATTTATGTTAATAATAAAACAAGATCATTATCTAACCATAAAACTGTCTGTTTCAGTATTTATATCCTGTTGAGCTCAAAACAAGTCTTTCAGTTCTTCCATAAACCAGAGCTGCTTTGGAAGAACCACATGAACCATAAACCCTTTTTAAACAGTCTGAAGGAGAAAAAAAACGGAAATTAAAAATAGTTTTTTAGTTAAACAAAGGAAGGTCTGCTACTGATTAACCTGAAGAAATATCAGAATCTTGTATTATTCCACTCTTCAATCAATATGCAACACATCACCTTTAAAAAACAAATAAAAGGTCCCCTGGCAATGACAGAATTTATTTTATATTAAGCTGTGAGACTTTTTTTTTTATTATTATTACAAGGTGTGTGTGTGTTGTTTTTCAAATGAAAACTTCTTTGGAAGTGTTCACAGGAACTATTAATCTGATATCACTGCCGCCCATAAACCACAAGATATAATCTGCCAACCCCTGAAGGTAATTTTCCATTTCTTGGCTTTAGAGGACATCAAAATGCTTTGAAAAACACAAATGGGAAGCTCTGTGAAATTTCACAATGACACTACACAGAGTTTCTGCCTTTTTTCTTTTTCCTAAAGGGAGACATTAGACATGTGGGTCCTGCCTTTGTCTCTCCATAGAAAACATAAATAGATGAAAACAAGCAACCATCATCCACCTTATAGTTACACCAGCTAAGCTTCACATTTATAAACCCATAAACCGGATTGATAGCTGCTGATCTAAGCTCCATGTCAGTCCATTCTCTACAAATGATAAATTCTGTATCTATTTACAGTCCTGGTATTACTGGTTTCGGCCTGTGGAGGGTGTTAAAGGAACCAACTGCTGGTTGTGACTTCATCCATCCATCAGCTGTACCTGCTTTATCCAGCAGAGGGTCCCAACCGACGTTAGGCCAGAGGGGTTGCACACCTTCACAGGGCAGAAGTTAAGAGTCTCTATATTTAAAACACAGGCCCATTTCTTACAGTAAACAACCTCTGATTTATAAACAGTGTACTTCAGTGTTCTTTATTAAAGGGTAACTCTTAAAAAAAAAAAATTAAGTAATTAGTCTTTCTGTCTCTGGTGATTTCCTCCCTGTGACTACAACACTGTGAATGTGTGTGTAGGTGTGTGTGTGTGTGTGTGTGTGTGTGTGAGCACAGAGGTGTTTTCCTGTGATTGAATTCTGGCCATTTCCCACCATTAAACAAATACAGGAAATATTGTGTGCATAATGTACTACTTCACAACACGCTGAGGCTACTTAAAAACATGCTTTTCTACTTTACAGTATGAGGCCATAACAGGATCAATATGAAAAGCAACACCTTACCGGTCATTTAGTAATTATGTGTAAGATTTAACATTATTCAGATTATTTCTAGATGAAAATCTGCATCTTGGGGTTTCTAATACATTTGGAAAGTAAAATATAATGTGTCTCCTTCAGCATGCAGGTCGTATAGCTAAATTGCTTACATCTAACATATGGATATTTTATCTATCAATCCATTACAGCTCTCACATTGTTATAAGAAAACTGACACTTCAAAAAGACTGAAGTTACTGTGGCTGATTAGATCTCTGGTCAGGTTGTAAAAGTTTATGTACTATCCAAATAACACGAGTACAATCTGTACTGCCCTGACAGATGAAACTATGAAGACAATGAGGAAGCTGTCAGTCAAACACCAGTGTGAACACGCTCACGTACATCTGATCATACATCGAGCTAAATGTTGTATAAAATTCTGTAGATTTAATTTTAAATGGGGAAAACATGTGTTTTGCCAATTTAGCTACAGTTATTCTTAATGACAGAATATTATGTAAATTTAAATCTCTTATTTATAAAAGCATTACTTTGTTAAAGCTTGTTTTTCAGCAAGTAAAGTGTCATTTAGACAGTTTATTATATTCTTTTTGCTGAGCCTGTTCCGTTCCATCAGACTGGATGGAAGCTGGATGTTCTGATAGGCTTAAGTCTGCTCATCACCTGGCTAATATCATGTTTGGGGCAGCTCAAGGGAAGTCAGACTTGTCCCATAGTGTGTCTGCTAAAAACGAAATCACTAAAACCCAACCAGACAGTGAATAAAAACAAAAGTTAAGTCTAAGACTAATGGTCCCAGTCCAGACATGAACACCCATCTCCATGGTGAAAGTCTAGAGTGACTTAAACTGACTCCTACCATTACATGGTCTTTGTGCCGTATAGTTTTTCATTTTTGCGGGACAGTGTTTGGGTCATTAAAGTGCTAAAAGGTCAGTCTCAGTAATATCCACTTTAAAGCAGGTTTCTTATGTCTGTATTTGGCTGCATTCATCCTTCCCTCAGTTCTTACCAGTCCTCTTGTCATTGCAGCTAAGAAGCACCCCTTTCACATGATGCTGCCACCACCATGCTTAACCATTGCAATGCAGGTGATGAGCAGAAGATGTAAGGGTTGGAGTTCTGTCCATACAGCTTGTTTTTTTTTTTTTTTGCCTCATTAGATCAGTGATTCTTCTTCCTCATGCTCTCAGAAACATTTCAGTGCAGTCTGACAAACTCCAAGCAGGCTGTTAAATGTGTGCACTATACTTAGCTTCCATCTTCCTGCTCTACTATAAAAGTCTGATAATAAGGTGCTGCTGAGATGATCATCCTTCCAGGTTCCCTCATCAGTGGCCTTCTAAAGCTTTGTTGGAATGACCTTTGAGTTCTTGGTCATCTCCTTAATCAAAGGTCCTGGTGATATCAAATATATTTTATTTCACAGCTATATTTGAAATGATTTAATACCCTCCCCCAGTTCTACGCCTCCTAATCAGTAAGGTCTACAGAGAGTTCCCTGGACTTCATGGCTTTGATTTTGTCACGCAGTCTGAATTGTGTGACCTTGAGCACAATGTATGCCTTTCTAAACCTTGCTCAGTCAGTTCAGTTTGTCACAGTTGGAAAAGCTCTGGACAGGAACAATTAATGGAAACAGTGTGAACACAGTTTGTAGAGCCTTGGTAAGGGCTCTGAATACCTTTATAATTGAGATTTCGATTATTTCTCATTTCCAAAGAATTTTAAAAACATGGTTTTTGATTGTCATTACAGGTTACTGAGAGTAGATGGAATGTGCAAAAAGTAAAGAGGTCAGAATACCTTTGGAGGCAACTGTAATTAAACTCGCATGCAAACTGTTACTGAGCACAAGCAGAGCTGTTATATGAGTCTGGACTTGTGTTTCTTCTTGAATACCCAGAGCTGATGCCTATCTTGTTTATTACTCAACAATGTTTTGGCTCCAGTTACACTGTGGTGAAGGACCGAGAATATTTGAGTTTGTTTCCTACAAAAAAGCTGACACAGTGGACAGGAGGGCATTAAGCTGATAGCAGTATCATCAGACATGGAAGAATCTGTCTTTTTCTTTTTTCATTTCTTTGAAGTGGACACTAATTAACTGCCTGTGTGAGCTCGATGGGTGGAGGAGTGTCTGACTCACTTTCCTGTGATTGTAGCTGCTGCACTTCCTGCATTTAAACAAATACAGGAAATATCTATGTTCACATGAATGTCCTTGGCACTTGCTGTTCAAAACAGTACATAAACATACATAGGTGGTGGTTATGCATGTTAATGGTCGGGGCTGTGTCAGGTCAGTGTGCACGTGGTCAGGAATCAGAGAAATCCAACAATTATTCTCAAGGGCAAAGCTAGCCCTCACAGAGCCAATAGTAAAAAAAAATGACTTATGTCCTGTGTGGCAAACTTTTTCTAGGATTTTTATAAAGATGTCCCACTGAGTTAAGTTGTTCTCCATCTTGCTGTATTATTAAATTTAAATTTTGCTTGTTTTAAAAGTGGTGGCGGCAGAAGTATTGGGGCACTTTACATACGTAAAATTCCCAATATAGTTTACTTAATTAAAAGCACAGATACAGCGATGAATAACACCCCATTACAACTAAATGTCCTACATGACAGGATAGCAGATGGAGAACAGACAAACAATACATAAGAGAACATTAGACACTTCGAGGATCGGCGAGGCCAATAACTGCAGATCAGAGACGTGTAGCTTCAGATCCACAGACACCTGCGGAGAGAACAAAACACAAACTACAGGAGAGAGAAGACACAAGGTTACTGACATACAATAGTGGTGTGCAACTGAATGGGAGAGAGAGAGAGAGAGCGAGAGAGAGAGAGAGAGAGGTGCTCAGTGCATCATGGGAAGTCCCCCAGCAGTCTGAAATTGCAAGTATGAAGTACAACTACCTAAAAACTGTGCTTAAGTAAAGCACTTGAGTAGATATACTTAATTATTTTACATCACTGTGAAAAAATAGACATCTTTTACAGTTTCTCTCAGTTGCTTTGGTTCATTTCTCAAATCATTCTCGACATTAAGTGCATTTCTCAAAACAATTTGTACAAATAGCAAAACACCATGGATTACCTGCAAAAGGCAGTTACTTGCTCAAAATCCTTAGTTCATCTCTCAAAACTAAATATCTGTGTCAATGAACATGTCTGTGGCATTAGAATGACAAGTCCTTGTGTCATTGTGTACGGATAAGACGGTCAGATTGTTTAGTCATGTTGTCAGTATAACAGTGCACTCTGGAGGGATGTTCTGATGTAAACTATGGCTGACGTTTTGATGACAGTTATTGTAAATTGTGAGTTACACCTTAGTGTATGTGGGAGATTGATTGCAAGAGACTGGACAAGATTCACATTTAGGCTTTGACTGTTTCTACTGTAATTTGTTGACAGATCATGTCACTGTGATACAGAAAGGAAAAGACAGCACTGCTTAGCACAAAGAGAAAAACAAAAGTAGAAATGTGAACATAGGACAGTCTCCTTAGGAAAAACTGTACATGCAGTGCTGTAGGAATTACAGTGCAGTCTTCCTCTATATTTACCAGTTGATGGTTCATAAGATGCACCTTTGAGCTATTCCAGAAAACTGCTCTATCATTGGTTGATCTCTGTAATGCTACACACACTTTGCTTTATTAGAGAAAGATTCACCTGTGAGCAATTTACTAATTTAGGACAGATTTAGAAAAAAAAAGTCTGATAGAAACGTATAGAAACATGCTGGACATACTATAACAACTTGTTCAACCATTTTGCATGTAAAGACTTATGCCATGAACTAATGCCTAAGTGTTGTGGGAGTGAGACTGTTAAACAGAGACTCATTATAATACATTTTGATCAACATAAGCAACTGATAATGCAGGAAACAGCAGAGAACTGTACATAATCATTTGCATGGATGTACCAAAGCATTTAGAAGCTGTTCAAAGAAATGAAAAACTGATTTTTTTTATGTGCACAAGTGACACAATGTTGTGAAGATTGAACAAGTAGTTTTGAGAATTTCAATTCTGATCTGAGAAATGTACCAAAGCGCCTGAGAAAAACTATAAATCAGTGTATGCATACAGAGATACATGCAAACATAATTCCCACTAGAAACACACAACTTGTCTCCTCAATCAGTTACACAATAAATCAAATCAGTGATAAAAGTTTTACATGCCTGTGTGCAGACAAAATGCCATATTAGGTAGTAAAATATTTATGGCTTTGAATGGTTTTGATATGAATATTGCTGCTATAAATAATGAGTGAAGGTCAGCTGTAGTCAGCGTGGCAGCAGGGTGGCAAAGGTCACAAGTTCCTTCCCCTGCAGCAGCTATTGTGTGTCCATCCACAGCACCCATTTGTAATGGCAAAGTGTCCCAAAGACTCTGACCCCCACATGTTCATGCATTGTAAGGAACCACAATTAGGGGAGTCAGTTTAAATGCCTGAAGCCTACCGGGGCCGGAGACATCTGGAGATCCAGTCAAAACACTGCAGAGCCTTTCATTGTTTTCTGCTTCAAACCGGAACCGGTCAGCAGGGGAGAAAGAAAGAGCCCATAACTGCTGCTAAACATGATTTCCGTCTTTAGTTTGTGGCCCAAACAGGATGCTGGAGCATGAACATTACTTTCAGACCCACTCCACTTGTTCTTTGGCTACGAATGGACGACCACATATCGGTCTCATTTTGCCCTAAAATTCCCAGGGACCTTCTGGATGTCAGCTAATGTCTCCATGGCAATTATGTTGTTGATTTTTCTACTGCAGCTCATCAGCAGCTTTGAGGGTTTATCGGGAGCCGAACATGAAACGCTGTGCAACTCTAACGCCTGCTTCACCCTACATATGGAGAGGGCGAGCTTTGAGAAGGCCCAGCAGAACTGTGAGGATAATGGAGGTAATCTGATGACAGTCAGAGACGGACATGAAGAGGATGTGCTGCACTCACTTCTCTCTCTGTTACAAGGACAACATCAGGAAAGACTGCTGAAAGTTTGGATTGGATTAAAACTGCACAGAGAGGACTGTGTGTTGCCTGACAAGATTCTCCGAGGGTTTAAATGGGTATCAGGGAAGGAAGAGTCCAACTACGCCAACTGGAAAAAAGAGCCTGTCTCCACATGCACAGAGGAGAGATGTGTAAGGGTTGATTACACTTTTTCCGGTCAGAACCAAATGAAATGGACTGCTGGGCCTTGTAAAAACTCTGCTTTTTATGCATGCAAGTTTTATTTCAAGGGGATGTGCAAGCCTTTGGCTCTGCTGGGGCCTGGACAAATAACATACACGTCACCCTTCTCAAAAGAGCCACAAAGAAGTGAAATGAAATCATTTCCAATCGGAACATATGCAAATATTCAATGCAGTAACCAGCAGTTTCACTACTCTGTGTGCAGGAATTTGGATGATACCTATAGCTGGACTGACCCTGGCCCGTTTTGCAAAGCTGGAAAGCAAAACTGTGAAATCAACAACGGAGGATGTGAACATGTGTGCCATCAAGACGCAGACGATGTTCGATGCTCTTGCAAAGAAGGTTACGACCTGGAAGAGGATGGACTGACTTGCAGCATTAAGGACTTGTGTGGTCCTGACACCTGTGAGCATCAGTGCGTGATTGGGGAGTCAGGATATTCCTGCAGATGTCCAGATGGGTTCAAACTGAATGAAGACCAGCGCAGCTGCTCTGACATTGATGAGTGCCAGTCACAGGCCTGCGGGGATCATTTGTGCTCAAATACACACGGCAGTCATACGTGTGTGTGTAAAGACGGTTACCAAATGGTGGATGGTGAATGCAGCGATGTGGATGAGTGCGTGCAACCAAGATGCGAGCACAGCTGCTTGAACAGCATCGGATCTTTCTCCTGTTACTGCAATGAGGGCTTTGCTTTATCCAGAGATGGCCACTCCTGTGTGGACATTAATGAATGTGTCAGTACTCGCTGTTCAGCTGAGTTCACATGCATCAACACTGCAGGCAGTTTCAAGTGCACCTCCACCAAAGGCTTCCACCTGGAGAGCGATGGATCTACTTACTCTCCACATGTGACCGTCCCATCAGCTACCTCACCTGATGACTCAGCTGATGAGGAAACACAAGAAAATTTCACCGAGTCTTTAACCGGAACCACGGTGGAGCTCCAGCACCAGTCCCCCCACACTGACGCACCGCTTCCACACCTGGTCAACGTTACGCACCGTGACGAGCAGAGCAACTCGTCCTTGGCCACAAGCTCTGCCAAGACCAGCAATTCCAGGGTGATAGTCTGCGTCCTCGGCTCAGTCATTCCCCTGCTCGTGCTGGTCGCAGTGACTCTGTTTATTGCAATTTTTCGATGCAGTCGCACCAAAAAAGAGGCCAAGAAGAAGACCACTGCAGATGGCTACTGCTGGGTGTCCTCTGGTCTGGATCCACGTTTAGAGAAACTGTATGAGTCCATCTTGACTGACGATCTATGACCTACTGTCGACACAGAAGACTGTTTACAACGATTGCTGTGCTTATTTATGTAATTTATGTTCTTGCAACCTTTCTTTGGTTTGACCATATACTGCCATCTGTTCTAAATAATAACATATCAAATCACAAATCAGGAATCTTTGTTTCCCAGGATGCTTTTGACCTGGTTGAGTAAAATCACAGTACGTAAAGATAGGTGAAGAGGAAAAAGAAGAAAAGTATGGTGAATGTGGCTGTTGAGAGGAAGTGCAAATGTGTGCAGGTGATGTTGATGTACAGGCGTTGTTCTGAAGGGGAAGTGGGGCCTCTGGGTGTAGAGACCGACAGGGCGGTGTCTGTTATTTCACTGGCACCGCAACAAAAAGGAAATGTAAATACAGTTTTAACTGAGAGAAAGTTGTACCAGAGTGTATTGTTGAAAGATGGCATTCTAATGTTAAGACCAGTAGTTTATTTTGTAATGTCTCACATCGGACCAGATTATCTGCTGCTACACCAACAGATATGTTTGAGTAACGTATGTAAACCTGTGACCACCTCCTGGCCAGAAAACATCTTTACTGCATCCTTCACATGAAGTCAGAAGAGGATGTTTAGATATTATACCACAGGGCAGAGGTGGAAGAAATATCCATCATCATTTAGTCAAGTAGAAAGTAGAAGTACCTGTCAAAATCCAATTTTCACACAAGTTAAAATACAGATACCTACATTTTACAACTAAATGCACCGAAAGTATCTAAACTGAAATTAGTTGATAAGAAAGGCCCTGTTGGTGTTATTTTGCTATACAATCAGATCATTACAGTATCACCGATGTTTTGACAGCTATGTTTTGTTGTTGCTGTTTGATGGAATCAGATATTAACTATGTGCAGTGGAGTAAAGAGTACACCATTTACATCTCAAATTTTATAAAGCATAAAGTAGCATAAAAGTGAAACATGCAAGGAAGTACCTCTCAATTGTACAGAAGCACAGAACCGACATAAATGAACTTAGTTACTCCGCCTTTGCCACAGAGATGTATTTGTTCAAACCCCAGTCAAACATTTGTTTCTCACATCTGACTGCGCTGGTCTGGAAATGTGTTGATGTAAATATATAAACTGTCCATCAAAGTATCAAATGAATGTATGTTGTGTGAAGATAAAGTCATTCTATCGGAATTAAACTAAATAAACTGTTTGTTTTAAAGTATGAGTATGTGGATATTCATGTTATTGTTATGTTTCAAAGAGAAATGCTTCTTATATA
>NW_007579585.1:9413-29980 GCF_000690725.1 Stegastes partitus | reverse complement strand
CAGTCTAAGTTTATCTCATTTCCTTCCTTTCAATTGTCCAGGGGGACTGTTTCCGGAGTAGGTAGCCACAGGCTCTGAATTCTCCAACACTTAAGACAGCCAACATTTTAATTCTGCTACACGACAACTGAGAGAGCTTGTTCCAGTTAAGTTAATGAAAATGACTTTTTTGGCGTCAGTAATGTTTTTATTATGTTTTGAGACAGCATTTGGCTTGAAGCAGGCTGGCACCTGTAGGCCTTTTTGTCGTGGAAGTGACTGCATAACTGTCAACCAGGACAGAGTGGATTTCAAAACAGCTGAGGAAGCATGCCAGCACAGCAATGGAGAACTTCTGACATTTCAGTCTGAGACTGATCAGGGTGTCTTTGACATTTTGAGTCAGGAACTGTTGGGAAACTTTTGGATTGGACTGCGTTTACCAGCTGAGGCCTGCAGCAACCTCTCGGCTCCACTGAGAGGTTATGAGTGGACGTCTGGAAACACGGACAGGAGCTTCATTCCCTCCTTCAGCGCCTGGAAAGACAGCGTTCAGCTCTGCTTTCCACACTGCGTATCACTTTCAAATGACCAGAAACTGACAGAGAGGCTGTGCTCGGACAAAACTGATGGGTTTCTGTGCAAAGCAAAGCACAAAGATGCATGCCAGGCACAAGAATTATTATCAGATCCAGTTGTTTTCCAAGACTCTAAAGGCTGTTTAACTGCTCCTTGTGAGCATACCTGCAAAGATGTACAGGGTGGTTACACATGCTCTTGTTTCAGTGGATACATCCCTGACAGCAAAGACCCCAGGCTGTGTAAAATGCACTGTGCACGGCAGAACTGTCCTGCGATATGTGAGAGAAACGATGACAGTACATGCTACTGTCCTGCAGGCTTTCTGTTAAATGGTAAATTATGTGAGGACATAAATGAATGTGAGATGGATGGATGTGATCATGAGTGTAAGAACACTTTTGGGAGTTTCGTGTGCTCCTGCCGAAAAGGATATGCACTTACAGATCAAGTCAAATGCATCAAAGCAATGGACAGTGGACATTTGGTCGTCACTACTCCTGTCTCTGCAGGATTTGTTAAACCAGCCGCCAACAACACAGTGAAGGGTTCCTCCGTGGCTGCAGGCAATTTCATCTGGATTTGGATCATGGTTGCTGTGGCTGTGGTAGCGTTTATAATTGCGATTAGGTTTTATGTCGTTAAGCGTCAGAGGAGCAGAGAACAAGATTCTGTTCAGCAGTCTACTGTGAGTGCTCCTGTGGACAATATCAAGTGTTAAATGATGAACACTGATGCCACTGACTCTTTACGTTTTGGGAGACTTGTGTATTCTGTGCTGCTTTAAGTCTTGAATATAGATAATACATGGTAAAAAAAAATATTTAGCAGTGAAGGTAATCTGTTAATATGAAATTCAGGGGCCATTTGTGGTAGTTATTTCAGAAGTCAATGGAGTGGGCCTCCCTTTTCTAGGTGCATAAATATGATAGAAGTAAAACAAAAAAGTATCTTTGACAAAATAGAAACCAATTACAAAATTATTTAGACAAAGTGTTTGCAAATACGACACCAGGACGCTGAACTGAAGCACTAACTGATGCCTCTGGAGATGGTTTAGTGCGGATTATAAAATGCGATCTTCAAATACAGATACACACAATTTGTTAATGTGTGATTAAAAACCCAACTATTAGCAATAATATTAGAAACACATGTTTTCATTGTTCCAGTAAGTTTTTGAATCATTCTTCCTTACAAAGCTGCTTCCGCTCTGCCCGATTCGTGGATGTCTCATGTAAACGACTCTGCTGACGTCACTCTGTTGGGAAAAGGTCAGAACTCGGTGTTCAGGGTCATTGTGCTGCTGCATCACTTCACCTATATGGTGACTCCACCCTGTAAGATGCTGTTATAAACACGGGTATTCGTTTTCTCTGCAATAATGGCGAAACATTATGGCCCAAGATGACAAAGCAGCTCCAAGTTATGATGCTGCCGCCGCCGTGCTTTACTGTTTACAGTTCGTGATCGTGTGCACCATAAATATTGTTGCGTATTCTTACCAAACAACTCAGCTTAACACATTTTCCCAGCGGTGTTGTGGAACGAGGTGCTTTTTGGCAAACTTGAGAAGCATTTTTGTTTTTTGTTGGGTTTTTTTTCTGCCATGGGAACCAGGCCTGTGTGATATTTTGCTTATAGTAGATTCATGAATGTAAACCTTGTTCAGTTATTTCCTTAACATCTTTTTTTTTTCTACCCTCAGTGAGCATTCTGTGTTTGGAGTCTCACTTCTTGTGCAGTGGCCACAGTAAGAGTCTCGGTGGCAAATAATCCGTTGTTCTCAGGCGTGGTTCACACCCCTGAGAACAGCAAACTCCATGTGTTTGAGTGTTTTTTGTAAGTAGCTGTAACCCAGGGTAGGTTACAACTGCTTCTACAAACAACCTTGCTTTATTAATCGGTCTTAAGGTTTGCTAACTCCTGGCTCCTGTTAGATTTTGTTAACATCAGTGGGTTTGGTGTACGTCTTTCCAGGCTACACTGTGGAATGCAGTACTCAGTGTGGGTGAGAACAACACAATTATTTGTGAGTGATTAGTTAGACTACATTGTACTTGTTTAAAATTGGAACTTAAATGGAAATCTGATCATGTTTTATGACAAACTTGTACATAAATGTCCCCAAAAAGTTTATTTCTTGTTTTTGTTGTTGTTGTTGTTTTGCCTCTGTTGAAAACTGAGAGTTTATTTTTGATAAACAGTTTAGTAGCTGAAAACATTTTTTTAATGAGCTTACATTATATTTTATAACCAAAATATTAATCTGCAAAGAAATCATTTAGTAAATCTGTTTGACAAATGTGCACTCTTTGGCCTAAAAGAGTATTTCCTTCTGAAATGGAGCTGAATATTGAGGTTCCTCAAGTTCCAACTTAGTAAATGTACTGTTCTTTTCAACACTGGCTTTTTGTTAAATAAACATTCATATTTGTGCTCATGTATTTAACTGTTTGTGAAGTTTTAAAGATAGAACTCATCTTCTCAGAGACACCACACGATGGACTCTTTTGTTGACGTCAACACACGGTTGTTTGATTCCAGCTCTTCTAGTGCCATCTACTGTCCGTATGAGCAAACTGCTGATGAGCTGTTAAACAATAGGCTCCCTGATCCCTTCATAGATCATTTGATTTTGAAAACTGTTCCTGTGTCAAACTGCTGTTAGATTTGTGTGTTACATTTGTTAGAGAGTAACTAAGTATGCTTGTTGAAGTAGTGTACATCTGAGGTACTTTACTTGAGTTTTTCCATAATATGCTACTTTATACTTTCACTCGTCTGCATTTCAGGGGGAAGTGCTGTACTTTTTACTCCACTACAGTTATTTGACAGCTTAAGTGACTAAAGCGTACTTTAGATTTCACACAGCATATAACACAACAAGCTTTTAAAACATAACTTAAAGCAGGGGTCTCAAACTCAACTTACTCGGGGGCCACTGGAGATAGAGCCTGGGTGAAGCTGGGCCACATCAAGTGTTTCACAAAAACAGGGTTTCAAGTATTCCAGAAAAAGTACAACTGATCCAATCTTCTCAATCTTTATTAATAACAATTCAGAACATGAAAGGTTCTTCAGAACATGGACTTCTCTTACCTGCTCCTTGCTGCCAGAGACCTGGAATCACTTCCTCTGACACAGCTGAGCCACATTTAGCTTGAGGCAGGAGGCAATTGAGACCCTCAGTATGGCTTGAAGATGCTCATCAGTAAGTTTGGACCTGTACTTTGACTTATTGAAGTTTATGGTGGAGAAAAGCTTTTCACACAGATAGAAAAATAGCAAAGAAACAAAAAAAACATTTATTTGCACTGGGTGACAGGATATTTTTACAACATTTTTCAGAATGTTGTAGTAAGACTGTTCCTCCTTTATTATCATGTAACATTGTAAGAATGTTTTTAAAATAACATTATGTAATCTGAGCCCCCTTGTAACATCCTTAAAACATTTTCTGAATGTTTCTTTGAGAATGTTGTTTTCCTTTAACATCATGAGAATGTTTAGTAGAAGAACATTCTACAATCATTAAAACAACAACATTCCCAAAACGTTCTCAGAATGCTGAAGGCAAATGTTCCACCTTAGAAAAAAAACATTGTGTAATCTGAGGCGTCAATAACATCCTGAAAAAAAAATCTAAATGTGGTTTTAAGAATGTTCCTCCTTTATTATCATATAACATTGTAAGAATGTTTTTAAAAATAATAATGTAGTCTGAGGCATAATATTCTGAAACATTTTCAGAATGTTTCTTGGAGAATGTCCTTCCTTTGTTATCATGTAACATTGTGGTAACGTTTTATGGAGGAACATTCTATGATCGCTTATCTCAACAACATGCCCAAAACATCTTTAGAACGTTGCACCTAAAACATTTTTCTTAACATATAACAATACATGAACATTTTTTGAAATATTAAATGTTATTCTAGTATTCTTTGAACATTACATTAAAATGTTTTTTTGTTTGTTTTTTTAACTTTAAGAGAACCTATAGGGAATGTTTGTCAATGTTGTGGGAACATTCGCTGCTAGCTGGGTTGCTCCATGCTGTACTCTGAGGTTATCGTTTTGACCTCTTTCTTTTTGTGGACTTCTTCCCCTACATGCAAAACAGTGTCAATACCACTTGTGACCTGTTGCAGCAGGAGGAAACTGACCAGATGATTAGATTTTACATCCCATCCTTTCACCAGCCTGTCAACCACCAGCAACAAATTACTACCTGTTCAGAATTACATACAGCAGCGCAGCCGTTCATTACGGCTCCAAAATCAAAGTCTGATTATTAATAGAGCACTTTGTCCTTATCTTTACCGCTGTGACTTAATTGGATTACACACAAGTTATCAGTAGTGAAATGAGCCATAAAATCCCACTTCTAAACTCCCACTGATCTATTCAAGCAGCGGCACGAACTTTGATCATAACTAAACGCCGTCTCTTATCTTGTTCAGTGCTTTGGTCCTAATAAATATCTATTTCCTGTTCTCTCCCAGAAGAGCAACACACAAGATAAGACTGCTGTTAAACAGGAAGACTTTAATAAGTGACAGATCTCCCCGTCTGTGCGTGAACAAACACCAAAGAAAACATGTGGATGAAGATCAGTGGGTACGCTTTAGAACGAGGACATGATTTGTTGTGTTTGTAGTGAACAATAAACTAAAATGCAAATTAAGTTCTTATGTCATGATTTCTTTTTTGAGGACGACGTGCCAAGGCCTGTAATGTGGCCGTCTGCACCTTGGTTCAGGTCAGTTGGACAACTTCTTGCAAAAACAAGCATGAAAGCTGTTCTGTGGCACCAGCTATGCAGTATAATTATAGCTGCACATCGATAGGCAACTATGAAGTATGTGTATGTGTGGTGTGTGTGTATTTTTTTTAATGTTTTTTTTTTTTGTTTGTCTGTTAACGATCTAGAACTTTACAGGAGAGGCGTTTGAGCCTGAAACTTCGTATGACTTTGATGTGGTCTCTTCTCAGAGTGTTTAGATTTTGGGGTCAATACATGCATTGGTGACGCTACAGAGGTCAAAGGTCGCATTTCCCAAAAAATCTCTGCATGACTGAAAATGCACAAAAAGACATACGTTTAGTCTACTAACTTAGGAAGATATCCGAAGCCTATAAACAGGTGATGTAACATATGACCTTGAGACAAAGGTCAAGGTTACACTGAAGGTCTTACATCACAATTTTTAAATCCATTATAATTTGGAAAAGGTGTAAGACAAACACACAGTTTCTTATTACAATCAGATAGGAACCCATATTGGTGATGTGAAATTTGACCTTGGACAAAAGGTCAAGGGTATAAATCTTAGGTGCTTAGCCGTTGGCATAAATTACAGCAAAACACTTCCCCTCCATGTAAAATATCTGTGTTACATGACAGACTAAGGTCTTGTTACATTATGTATCATTTTAAGGCAAAATCAAGGCAAGTTTATCCTCAAGTAGACTCACAGTAAAACACAGAATCAGGTAAACATGCATGCATTGGGCAACTATGTCCCTCTACTGAGGACTCTCTAGCTTCATTTTGTATTAGTAATACTGAATTATTTTGCTTTTTCTAAGCCTCAGCTGCTTGGCTCTGTCTCCAAGCACAGTTATAGAATAAAATGTCTTTGGGTGCAATAAAGGCATTCTATTCTATTCTATTCTATCTGCAATTAGTAGGGGTGCACTAGTGCAGACACCTAAGGGTGATCGATGTCCACTATGAAGGGATTATCCCCCATTATATCCTTCTGTAGCTGCTTTTATCTGGATAAATCAGTCATAGCATCCAAATACATGTAACTTCACATGTGGCTGCCAAATAGCAAAGGTATTTTTTGGGAAACTTTAATGTTTCTTTTAACTGAATGATCAAAACCAAAGAAGAATTTGCAGTTTATGGCGTAATCGGTTGTGACATATGCACTCCTGATTGTAGACAATGCTACAGTATTGATAGTGAATACAACATGATTATAGAGCCACCACTCACAATTTATTAACATATTTATTAGTCAACTTTCAACTCAGGGTGCAAAATATTAACCTGAACTGGATCGTTATGTCACACACAAACACGCCAGCTGACGAGTCTGTGTTGTAATTGAAACCTGGACATGGAACTGACTGTATGCTTTCTGTTTTCTGTTTGTTCTCCCTATAGACATCGACCTGTGTGTGAGAGAGACACTGCCATAGAGCATAGTGTACTGTGAAGTAGCAGTGCAGTGTTGATAAGACTGGGTGGTACAAATCTAACCTGGCTAGTACCGGTTGTGGCTGACATAACCTCACCTCTGCCAGCAACTACATGGGCCTTTGTGGACACGGTCAGCCAATCACAGCAGGAGGAGTTCACTTTTTTTGGGGAGGAGAAAAAAAAACAAGGTCTGTTTGCCTTGTATGTGTGGCAGACAAGAGAGCATTTTATTTCATGTATTTTTCAGTGACCCATTTGTATGAACAGTTTTATCATTATTACTTGTTATTATTTTGTCAGCTGATGTTTTTTCAAGCTTTTACTTAAATGAATTATGAAATGTTGTATTTTCTGTGCATTTAGATGAGAGCTGTGCAAACAAATTGTTTTATTGTTGCATTAAAAAAAATTAATTTTTTAATTTGGAAAAAATACTTTCATATATCATGTATTTTGTGAACAATGTGTCCAAGCTGCATGATGAAATGGTAAATGATGAAATGTTGGAGTGGCCGCTACGTCAGATATAGTGAGTGTATGTCCTGAGTGTGGACTGACAGGCAACACTTCCTTCTTTGTCTGTATATAATTTCCCTTATTCATGAGCGTGGCAGACTTTTAACCTTAAACATGTGTCTAAAAGAGACCAAAAATGTCTTTTAGACTTTAGTATCTCATTTTAAAATAACGCTGTATGTAACTGTGTAACATAGCAAAGTGTGAAAATTAGCCTGGCAGGCAAATTTGAGGTGAAAAACTACAAAAGGTCAACGTCAGGTACGTCTGTTAACGTAACCACTGGAATGGGGGCGGGCTCTTCTCACTTTAACCAATCAGAAAGTAGGCGTCCGTCCGCCGCAGCGTGTCATTGGGTTAAAGTTTGTCCCTGCGCTCCTCATATAAATAATAACAACCCAAATCTGAGCTAGCATGTGGACAGGAAGCCTGTCAGAGAAGTAGCTCGATTTCACAAACAGTTCAAGCAGTCCGGTGACTCAACCACGTTGTTCGCTCACTGTGTAAGCTAACGGAGGACACTCAGGCAGGTACGAGCAGCAGCATGTCGGTCGACAGCGTGTTTAGGACCCGGTCTCTCGGTGTGGCCGCCGAGGGGCTTCCTGACCAGTACGCCGACGGCAAAGCAGCCAAAGTGTGGGAGCTGTACATCGGAGACACGCAGAGCAGGACGCAGGAGTACAAGAGCTGGGTGGTGTCTCTGCTGAAGGAGCACGGGGTGCGGAGAGTGCTGGACGTAGCCTGCGGAACAGGGTAACGTCAGGCCGACTCAGCTGCCTCACACTCGGAGTGGTTTCACTGTTGGCTCACCAGACCTCACTGAAAAATTGTTCAATTTAATCTATATCCACGATTATCAGCAAACTGTACACGCCTCAGCTGAACTTTAACTCAACGTTTACGTTTTCAGAACACAATCTTTTATTCGGCCTCTTTTAATAGCCAAAACACATGTTTTTTAAATAAAATATAGTCTAGTTTTGTCCACGTCCTCACACCTGCCGTAGAGCGGGGTTATGAAACCTGCTGATCAAAACTGGCATCTCATAATCATCTTTTAGGTTTCAGAATGGGTGTGCAGCTGCACAGCAGAGTCTAACTTAGTTTTTTGTGTTTCGTACAAGTTGTGGTGTTTGTTATTAAAAGATTCCAAGTTGCATAAATTAGGTCATTTCACTCTGACCAGATAATTCATGATGTAAACTAATTTCCTACAAACGCCTGTTTTGTTCCCTAATATGTAAGTTTGATTACCTCGTAGATATTCAAGTGTGTTTGACTTTTGTGGAATTTCAACTCGCTGACTCTTTAAACTCCAGACAAAATCTGGATTAGGCCAAAGAATAATGAATGAAAGTGCAGAGTTGCGCCAGCTGCTGTGCCCCTTCCTGCTTCCTGCCCTGATCTGGGCCTGACACACACATGCAGGTTCACACATGCTGGTTAAACGTCATTTTCTGTTGTAACTAAGAAAGCTTACGTGGATAAAGACAAGTGCTTGAAGTAGCTGGTGCTGTATTGCAGCTCCATGTATTTCTCCTTCTTTTTAAGTCTCTCCAAACTGAACATGACTTGTGACTGTGGGACGGAGGGTTCAGTGGTGGATGAGCTGGTGTTAAGTGGTTGTAGTGGGTTTTGACTGGTTTCCTGCAGTGTGTTTGCCTCCCCTGATAGTCTATCTGAGGTCTGGTATAACAGCAAGGCCACTAGCTGAACTCTAAAAACCAGACAGGATGCTCAGACCTGTCTGCCTGGCCCCCTCACTTAGCCCCAATCATTGCTTTTGTCCTACTCAGAAGGTGCAATATCACCATTTATTTCTTTATTTAATGATTTATTAATAAATCCTTTTTTTCTTTGCTGTCATAACCTGAAAGCAATTAGCGCAACCTCTTTCTTTTGGCTGCTTAATCACAAAGAGCTAATCATCTGTAGGTCAACACTGCAGCCATTCACATCTCCAGAGTAAACACTGTAAACTCCATATCTGACGGAGCTCAGGAAACGTGGATATCTCCATGCAGTCAGGAGTAAACCAGCGCACCGACTTTGACCCCATTCCATAGTAACTTTGTGTTTCAGCAGCGCAGCAATCTGAGGCGACGTAAACACGGTGGTCGAGGCATGAGGTTACGAACGGTGCCACTATTTTTGGGAGTCCGAATGTGTTTGTGGTGTCCGGCTTTTTTCCCGGCCATCAAAGTTAGTGGCATCTTATGCAAGAAGCTGCAGGCTGTGGTCTGCAAGTTTGGCTATGATTCTAATGGCTTGCAGAAGAATGACATTGTTTTATTTATTTATTTTGCTTTTCATTTAAGATTTTAGTTGAAGGTGAACCAGAACTATGAAAAAATGCAGCTTTAACTTGCAGCATTAAGTCTATTAATTGCATAAAACAAATACCAGCAGTTGGTACTTGTGTTTGTGTGGACTTTTCTTTGCTGTTGCATATTATCCTGGAATTATCCAGTTGTTGTTAATAATTGCAGTGTGTCACCTTTTGCAAGTCATTGCTCGTTGAGTTGCGCTCCTGTGTTTGGTCGGTGCACTGTTTGAATCAGCTGTATGATTTACCACGGGCCTGTCACCGTATCAGATTTTCACAACATGATTATCGTCACCAAAAAGACTTCAAGGTAGCGCACTATCTATGAAAAAAAAAGGAGAAGGATTAGAAATGGCGTCAATGAAATTAATCTTTAACTTTTTATTGTGTCATTTTGGCAAAGGAATTAGACTTAAATACGAGTGTAAGAAGAATCTGTGGCCATAACTGTTGTTCCTATGGTAACCACACAGTTATAGCTGTTGGATTATTTACAATAATATCATATGTGTATCAAAAACATGATATTCTTCTTTCATTTTTGCCAAGTGCTTCCCCCAAAGAGAATCCAAAGGAAACTTTAGATCAGTTGGATTTCTCTGTACACATTTAAGACCTTCACCTTACAGTGTGAAGTACCTTAAGATGACAAATTTTGTAAATTGGCACCATATGAACCACAGGTATTGTCAATATTGTAAATCGTTACACCTCTAGCTCAAGGCGAGTCCAAGTATATCTCAGCAGTGTCAGTTCAGACTGTGGTTTGGCCTCAGTTCTTGTTATCCTGACAGGTATTCACAGAACAAGGAGCCTCTGGTTATGACATAAATCAATCATGTCTTTGTTATGACTCCTGATGGGTAATACTTTGGTTAAACCACTTCTAGTTTGCTCAATGTAAAGACATTCCTACACAGACTGAGTCCGACTGGTTTGACTTGGAAGGCTGGCTGCAGAGATTGCACATTCATAAAAATACAACGCTCTTCATCATACATAAAGAGAATATATCACAATGGTATTCACCACTGCAGAATAGAAATGCTTGCAGAGCTTGTGAGCTAAGCTGCTGTTTTATGTATTCACACAACATGTGGTTTTTGTTTTGCAGAGTCGACTCTATAATGTTGGTGGAGGAGGGGTTCAATATGGTGAGCGTGGACGCCAGCGACAAAATGCTCAAGTATGCACTGAAGGCAAGATGGGACAGAAGAAAAGAGCCAGCGTTCGACCAGTGGGGTAAGTTTAAGACTCATGGAAGCTCCACACATGTTTGCCTTTAACTGCTCTGAAAGCTGACTGTCTCCTCAGAGGGAAAGTCAGATTTAAATCCTGCAGTGTGTCCTCAGGTGACGGTTTCACATCCCCCTGTTTGGTCATTCTTCTCTTTGTTATCCTCAGTGATTGAAGAGGCCAACTGGCTGACGTTAGCAGAAGACATTAAGAAACCAGGACCTGGCTTTGATGCTGTCATCTGCCTCGGCAACTCATTCGCCCATTTACCAGACTTTAAAGGTACGTGAGGAGCAGAGGGGTGGCCTGTCAAAGTACTTGTTGAGTTTGATCAGAAAGATTACAGGCTGTCACTCTACATGATGGACAGGGTTGGTGAAGATGAATGTTTTGACAAGTGCAAGCATTCTACAGTAACTTAATACCAGGTAGAAGAGCAGCGTTTCACTGCTCTGTGTGGCTGCAGCTCTGAACACCCAGCAGTGATGTAACCGCACTGACTAGGATTAGGCACCAACATGGAACCAGTTCAAAAATTCAAATTCCAAAGGTATTTATTAACAACAGTTAATTTCTAATCTTCTTATGAGTTGCTAAACTAACTTGTGCCAGCTACACTGCTGTATATCTGTTCACCTCCACTGTTATAATGCCAGTCGACTACATGTGCGTCTCTCGTCTCCTGATCCATTTGTCTTGATAAATCCTGAGTCCTGCATTATTCTCCGTTAACCTCCTCAGGTACTGAGTTGCTTGATCAGTGGGTGACCAGAAACTACATTTAATTGTTTTGGAACAATCACCTTATTTTTTCAAATGCTGCTTTTAAACAATTTACATAAACAGGAATAGACTCCACTGTCATGACTAAATAGAAGCTGAAGTAAACCTAGAAATATTTTTAAAAAATAAAATTACAGTTACGTTATCTAACTCTGTGTTGCTGCTGCTAACATTTATCCTCGGTTTTACACCGCACACAGACTGTCAGTAACTAATCTGCTCATCTATGTGTGATAGAGCGTACTATAAAGAAACGTTACTACACTCATAGAAAAACTTTGCTGTGAGTGCAACATATTTGTAAATTTCTCACACAAACCCACGTTGGCCCATGTCTACGTCACCACCTTTCTACCTCACTGATTAAAAAACATGCTAACTATATAAACTTATGTAATTATTACAGTTGTCCTCCAATGTATTCATACCCTTCCATTAAAGAAAAGGCAAAATTCCTAATAGTCACTAAAATAACTAGAAAATGAAAAAAGTAATAATAAATAAAAATTTGCTAAATTAGAATTTATCGAAATAAGACATTGCTTTTGTATTGTGGTTGAAAAGAATAACTTCTAAAAAAAAAAAAAAGAAACACAACTGTCCTGGACAAATTAGAGCACTTTGCTGATGAGCAGTGGGCCAAAATCCAAATAGCTGTCAACAGGTGCAGAAGTCTGATTGAGAGTTACAGAAAACACTTGATTGCAGTCATTGGCTCAAAGGGTTGTTCAACTAAATATTAGTTTATGGGTCCTATCATGTTTGTTTTGTTTTTTTGTTGTTGTTGTTTTTTTAATATTTCTGTTGAACCACAATTCAAAAGCAATGTCATGATTTTCATTATTTTTTTATTTATTATTACTTTTGTCAATTTCAACTTATTTCAGTGACAGCTGTTTTTTCCTTCTTTAATAGGAGGGTATGAATACATTTGAGGACGACTGTGTTTGTTTCCCTTGATGGACAAAGATGGACAGTCGTGGAGAAGGGAATCACTTTAGTTAAACTACTAATACCACATTGTAGAATTACTACATTGATTATACCACTTAGAGTAAAAGTATTTGAGTATAATCAGTACAATTATTATTAAAAATAAAATGCAGAAAAATTCCTGCTGTGACTGTCATGCGATAATGTGAAAGCAGTTGAGCTCGGGTAACCTTAACACACCTGTAAATCAAACAGTCAGAATCACAGTCCAAATAAAACCCGGCCCTGGACCTGGCGCACCCTGCTGCAGGGTGAGAAGGTGCATGGCAGGTCCTGACAGGGTCTGACTAGATTTGGTTTACAGGTCCGTGCAATGCACTTCAGACCAGTGGAAACCTTTTAATTTTTACTATTTGACCAGTCTTAATTATTTCTATTACCAATGCTGCACTCTTGTAAAAAGTATAGAAACGTATTGTGGCAAAAATACCCAGATGCTAAACTACATCCAGTTGGATTTTGCACTAAACAAACCAGCATGCTTTTCTGACCCACAATCCTCTGCAGTGTTATGCTACATATGTCACTGTGTCTTGAGTGAGTCTAAACAAATGTGAACTGCTGAGAGCACAGACAGATGACAGCTCGTTTCACACGACAGACTGTGATGGTCAAAGATTAAGGCACAATATTGTGACCCAATAGTGTGTCTCAGTTGAATGCATACTGAATAAAACATTACATACTTAAAAGAAGAACACATGCGGTTTGGATCGCAGCGTATTTTAGACCAAACAGAATGCTGGGTGTTTCTACCCAGCGTCCAGCTACTAACAACAACCAGCAGCTATCAGTTTTAATGACACACCTTAAACGAAGAGCATTCTGTTGATTGTACACAATGATGATGTTGCTCTCAGGGGACCAGAGTGACCAGAAGTTGGCCCTCCAGAACATTGCCAGTATGGTCCGACGAGGTGGGATCCTCATCATTGACCACCGTAACTACGACTACATCCTGGAGACCGGCAAGGCGCCGCAGGGCAAAAACATCTATTACAAGGTACAGTAGCTCAAGTAAGACTGTATTAACTGTAGTTATATATAAGCAAGTTAAGTTTATTTATATAGCACCTTTGACAGATACGAAATCACAAAGTAGTTTACAAGAATAATAAAATAAGGATAAAAACAATAAAGGTAATAAATTGTTAAAACGGGAGCAACAGCTAGAATACAGTGCATCAAAAACAATAAATAAATAAAATAAAATAAAATAAAGCAGCTCAGGTCAACCGAAAGCCTGTCCATATATTTTCAGATGCCAATATATTATATACTGTATATTAATCATTCTTTAAATGCCCCTCCTAATTGGTTCATTAAGTTCAAAATGTAAAAAGTTGTGTTTTTGAGATTGTCATTAGTATTCTCCAGGTTTAAGGTGGAACTGCTCAGTCATGGTGTCGACTGATTTATATAATTATTTTTCAAACTGTGACTCAGACACACAGTGATCAGGGCGGTTTAGAGCCGGAAAAGAAACTTGTCAGTGGTCTCTGGTGGAGAAACTGTCTTCAAATAACAATAATCCGTCTGTGTTTGGCATTTCTCTAATTTCTTACTTACTGGCCAGCTGCACTCTGACAGAAATTCACCCGTCCACCTCTACAAGGTTCTAATCAGTTAGGAAAAGCTTTTCTCAGATGCTGAAGCTTTTTGTATTGATGCTCATTTTAACAGCCATCAAACCTCATATCTAACAGGATCGTGTATAATGTGAGCTGACTGCTCGTGATCAGTCTGCTCACTGTCACTGATTTGTATATTTCTACATTTCTAGATGCATACATGAACCTTTTGATCATAATTGCGGTTTTCCGTTATGGATTCTCGTCCTGTGGGGCTGCAACAGTCGGTGTATTTGTCCCAGACCATCCAGTACAGGAGGTACTGTTTGGTATGAGACTTCCTCGCGTCAGTACACCCTGTGATCTAAACAATTAGAGTCTGAGATTCTCGAGTTGCACCGGGAACATTTTGGCAGCACATCAGCTGTTGTTTGCACTAACGTTCAGGTTTTAATCGGCCCTCCATCCACAGACCACCATGTGGAGCTGAATATAAGCACAGAGCTCCATTTGTCCAATAAAGTTTATTCAGATCCTCATAGTTGGCACAAAAAGAGAAAAAACTTTGTGCTGCTGTAAAGCTGGAATTGCACGGCAGGTTTAGTTTTTTAACATGTCGCACTCGTGGTAATGGACATTTTGATTTGATTTATGTAACAATTGAGAGTAAAAAGGACAGAATCTTACAATAACACTGACATCTGTGTTGTTTTTTTGTGTTTTCATGCTTTAACTGTGACAGCGAGGACGACTAGAGTGTTTCAAAATAAAAGCCTGAAGTGCTGTTTTGTGCGTGTCTTTTGTTTACTCCGCTGTAACCCTAAATCTGAGGTTCATGCTACATTGTGAATGCAGTGTGTGATGTAGTGCAGTCTGGGGGAAATGCCAAGAATCTGTTGGTGCAGCATTGCCAAAAAAATGTACTCATTTAAGTGCTTTTCTAAACCTTTGTCACGATGTCGTCGCCCTGCTTTTGCTTTCTAACTTTAACAGCCTATAGAACGATAAGTTTTGGAATGATTCCCCAAGAAAAGTGGAACCGGTTGTCAGCTTTAAGAGACTATTCATAGACATCAAAGGAAGAAAAAAAACATCAGCCTGAGTGGCACAAAAAAATAAAAAAGCTTCTTTTTAATCTTAACTTTCTGCACAATCTGGGGCAGACAGTATTGTTTATGATGGTTTATTTACGCCATCCCAAGCAGCAGCTGACTTTAAGACCTAAATCTCCGCGCAGAGCCTGCCGGATATTGTGAGATTTTCACTGAAACCGGCGCAGGAGAAACAGAAGGAAATGTGCATGAAATTGTCGGGTTTTCAGACGGTTTTGGCAAAGAGGGAGAAAAACAAATGAAGTTAGGAATACTGAGTAAAAAGCCCTCTGGGAAGATGGAAAAAAAGGACGACTACAAAAACATGTAGCTTCAGCTGTGTATGTAAAACCAGGATGTATGAATTTCTGTAAACATCTTCCTTTATACCTACATTTTTTCTGTTAAATAGAAGTTTTGGGTTCAGACAGCTCATGTTTAAATAAACAGCCAGTCTTGCATTTTACTATCTGGGCCTGGAAAAAGCTCAAATATATGAAAGATAGTGGAGACGCAACAGCAGGTGCCAAGCGCTGTGAGCCATATTTGATTTGAAGTTATTTTCTTCAAAAACAAGTTCCATATTCTTTAATCCAGCCAAAATAGGAACTATCCATCTGGAAGGCCTAAATATAAATGCAAAGTCAACAGTCGTGTGTTGGAGAGAATCCACTTCTGATGCCTCTGTAATCCCAGAGTCTGCTCTCATGGTCCAACTTTGGTCCCCCCCATCACAACGAGACCAACTTCCTGGGTTTGTTCGCTCACTTCTGATCTAAAAGGCTTCAATTGGACATTACTGAAGATGAATAAATGTGTGTGTGTGTGTGTTGCAGAGCGACCTAACTCAGGACATCTCCACCTCGGTGCTGTGGGTCAACAGTAAGCCTCATATGATCACTCTGGACTACACCATCCACGTGCCGCAGGCCGCCTTGCAGAATCTTCCTGAAGTCAGGTAGGGGGGGGATGTTTAATCCTCTTTTGTAGAGTTTGAGCCAGACTTGAAGCAAACAGTGTTACTGCTGTGGTTTAGAGCAGTGGTTCTCAAACCTTTTGGGCCACGACCCCCAACATGACATCAGTTTGTGTTCGTGACCCCCCCAATTTGAATTATTAATATGGCGTGAGTAATAACTACGTTGTGGATGCATTAATGCCTTAAAAATTAATTTGTTGATTCCACAGATTCAGATATTTTTCATTAATACAGTCATTTTCTTTTGAATGAATGAATGAATGAATTTATTTCGAACAAATGAAAGGGAAAAAAATATAAAAACAAAAGAAAATAATTTTAAAAAAGAGCACAAAAGAATAATATCATCGCATAATCAAATCCTAATATTAACAAGTCCAAAAAAGGAGTGGGAGGAAGTATACACTTTTAATTCTGACAGCCTTAATACACATTTATTTGATAAATCTAGGCCTTTTTTTATTTTATTTTTTTTACAATGATCTGGCGACCACCTGAAATTATCTTGGGACTCCCATGGGGACTCCCAGTTTGAGAACCACTGGTTTAGAGGAAAATCAACATTAGCCAAGAGTTTTTAACTGGTCAGTTTCTGCCACATGCCTCGGTCCACGTAGCTGTAATGAATTATTTGATATATTAAGATTTAGAGTCATTTGCATCTGGGAAGTGCTCAGAAAAATCTGAAACATTTAAGGCCATATCATCGCTATTTGTTTTTTATTATGTCTTTCATTAGTATGACTGTAAAAAAAAAGTCTTTGAATACATTTGGTGCCTAAACCCATGCATCATGTATCATTAAAGACAATATATTAATTCAAAATCAGCTTTATCTCACCCTGGATCAGCTCTACAAAGCTTTGGGTGTGTTCATGTATCAGTAATGAAAGTGCAGTTAATGTAAGTCAACAGTCAATCTGTTATTTACAGATTTGTTTCACCAAATATCAAACATATACTGACACCTCCATCCTGTACCTTGTTGTATTCTAGAGAGACTGGATTGTTTTACTTTCATTAATAATTGATCCAAATGTTTTATCACTGAAAAACCTCAAGGCAGCAACGTTCAGTCTACAAAATGTCAGGATATTGGGAAAAAAATGCTCAACACTGTTACCTGAAGCTCAAGTGAACACATCCAGGTTTATTGTTTTGTGTGACCAGGGGTGACAAACCAAGATTAGAAACCATGTAAACTTTAAATATTGCACTTGAGAAGCTTCTACGAAAGATGTGGTGCATCGGTGGATTAATACAATGACAGTTAATTTTCACTTAACTGAATAACTGATTGATTAAATGATCACTACATCTGTGGATGACACTGTTCAGTTTCTGGTTGTGTGGTGAAGTATCACAACTGTGAGGGTCATTAGGGGCACAACGGTCGTTTTCCTTGTCGAAGGTTAATCCGGCCAGATCTAAAAGGACCAATCCACTAAAAATATCAAAATAAGATAATTCTTACTTGCTTAAACCTTTACTTGCGTAACATTTTGAATGCACTGTGTAAGTATCATCAGTACTTCTTCCACCACAGTCTCTTGTAACATTCATTCCTCAGCAGCTGAATGTTGATCTGTTGGATTTCACACAGCTGTTAATGCCGCGACTGCAAAGAGGTCCTGTGAGAGCAGAGTTGCAAAACACTAATAACAATTGATGATAATAAATGAGACTGCAGTAAGTGTCTTGTCACAGCTGCAATCAAAGTCTCATGACGTCTTAAAGCCAAACAGTTTCTGTTTTTGTAATGAAATCTGCTAAAACATGCCGTCCTTTTGGAGTGTTGTAAAGATCACATCAGGCTTCATACACGTGACTTCATCAGGATGCAGTGATTGTGCTCATGTCTGAGCCTTCGCACAACCCTTTGAAATCAATCCTTGCAGGCATTCTCTTCACTGAACATTTGTTGATAATGTTCGTCTCACAGTCTGGCCTGTTGTGTTCGCTCCCTGTTAATCCCTTACAGTCAAGGTCGACGGACTTCGTTCCCAGACGCGTTAGACACAATAACAACTGCTGAAAACTTCACAACATCCCTCAACTGGAGAAAAGCAATCATTACATGTGCGCGCTTTGTTTTGTGTTTTCCAGTAAATTCCGTCTGTCCTACTACCCTCACCGCCTGGAGAGCTTCAAAGGGTTGCTGAACGAGGCCTTCCACGGCAAATTGGAGCACAGCGTCTACGGAGATTTCCAGACGTACGTACCGGGCCAGAGCCAGGCCCCCTGCTACTTCATCCACGTCTGTAAGAAGACAGCCTAAGGGAACCGCACAGATCTACCTTGATGCACACCCTCAAGAGAATCGCTCTGTTTAAGTCCCTAAATGCTCTTACAGTCCTCCAGGTTTGGGCAAAATTCTATTTGAATATGTTTTTAAAATGTTTTATCTTAAATTGCCTCCAAAATATAAAGCAGCAGTTTGATTTGTGGTCTTTAATAGACACTAAAATCATCCCTCAGTGGCCCCTGATAATATATGACTATACCCAAAGAGAGAAGCAGTTAAAATAAGATTTTCATTTGTAGAGTTATACATTCTGAAATGCTTTCAATGAAAAAGATGAAAAACAAGCCTCAGTGGCTGAACTGTTGGATGATATTGATCTCTTTGTTCTTAAAGCATACGTTTGTTCTTTGAATAGGTCAAACCTACCAGCATGTACCAAGTGATCATTGGGGTTTTTTTTAAAGATATATTCAAAACGTATCGGACCACTGTTTTGCCCACATCTGGTCATTTCCCTCAAAGTGCTGTGCGCTGCGTTTCCCACCGTTCCTCCTCGCTTTCAGAACTTTTGAACACATTTCAAAAAATGGTGCTGCACATGAGTGATGTTCCTCGTGATGGAAGACCTGCTATCTGTCATGTACAAAGGTATATTCTTGATAATTTTGTTTTGTAAGTTTACCACATGCGTCTTAAAAACACAGATGAAGCTCCTGTGGCCTTGTAGCCGTTATGTTTTATGTGTTTTCAAGCTGAAAGTAGAGCTGATCTCATTCTGGCCTTTCTTTAATTGTTGAAGTCAAACTTTGACGGGCGCAGCAGTTTGCATATTTCACTTCATCAGCCTCACTTTTATGAGGCCTGCCCCCTCTCCCCCTCCCGCACTTCAATTTGTTTAATGAAAATCTTGCACAGGCTGTGATTTAAATAAAACCCAGAGAACAGCTAGCGTAGACTGTGAATCACCCCGACTCCTTCAGAGGCCTGATTAACCTGCTGGACTGAACAAGAAGCACTTACCTGCTCGTCACATCAAGAGTCCTTCACCTTGAAGTGTCCTTGACCAGCTCACTCAACCCCTATCAGCTCCAGAGCTAAGTGACCTCTGACCTCACTGCAGCTCGGGAACAAACAAAGAGATTTTCCAGTAAGGACTCGTCAGAGCTTCTCATAACTGAACTAACTTTGCCTTTACTGTCATAATTGAAGCTTTGTTTCACTGAGTGCTGTTTTCTCTTATTTTGCGGTACAAATACGTTTACTTTTGTCTGAGCCAACAGACAGCCTTTAAATTTAGTTGTGATTACTACTAATGAACCTACATCAGGCCAGAAATGAGCCAACATAGAGTGTGTGAAAATAGAAACTCACCATTTTAGAAAAGAAATCAAAAAGCCAGAGACTCTACACGAGGTTTAGCAAACCAAAAAGTTGCGAGTGGTGTTGAGTAAACACTTAATACCCAGCTCTTCTTAAGAAATGTGTTATCAACCAAAGATGTTTTAAAAGTGTTTTTCTTGGATGAGAATTTTGAAAAGAAGGAGAACCTTGAGTGTTTTACATTTGTGCTGCACGGTGCACACTGTGCACTGTCTCAAATAATTGAGTTTACCCAAATAATGAGAGGAACACGACGGAAGAATAATTTACTTTGCTGTATTATCCGCGTCCAAATACATCTTGCTTTGATGCCAAATTAAAAATGTAGTTTTCACTTGAATGAGAAAGGAGCTCTACCGCAGAGTACTCAAATATTATCACTGTCTCTGCTGTTTGCCTAAACAGGACGGCGTGGCGCATTCAAATGTTGTGCCAGTGCAGCTTGTAGAACAAAACGTACGGTACGAGATGGCTTGTGATTAATTTGAGATCAGTAGGTTCGGAGTGGTAAGAATGACTGAATGTTGGAGTGCGTTTGGAAATGATTTCAGAACAATCATATTATGTTGCCAGTTCTTTTAAGAAAAAGTGTGAAACATTTTATAAAGTTTACTGCAGATATGATTATTGAAATTCTTTTGCATGAAATAAAGATATTTGAAATAAGTCGCC